>NW_027186303.1:659740-660586 GCF_028583685.1 Petaurus breviceps papuanus
CATTCACACACACACACACACACACACACACACACATACACACACACACACACTCCTCCCATTCATCTCCTCCCACTCCCTTTCTCTCCCCACCCAGCCTAAGCCCTTCTTTACTCTATTCACTGCTGTGTGGCAAATGAGGGGGGGGGGGGGGGGGGGCAGGGTAAGCACCAGGGAAGAGTGATTTATTTTTGAAATTCCAGGAGAGAAAGACTGAGCAAAGCCACGTAAAAGATGGTAAAGCAGAGGGGACACGAGATAAATAATATGTCTGAATACATTTATCCTGTGTCAATGCAAGCTCCAGAAGAGAAGGCCGGAGAGGTTGGGGGAAGATGGAGGGGTGGCAAAGGGGAAGGGGGGTGTGAATCTATTTCTCTGGCCTGAGAGTGATTGAATACTCATTGCCAGCAGGGAGTGAGGAGGGGTGGAGGGGGTGGTAAGGGGAGGTTGTTGGACATTTATCCCAGCCTTCCCAGTAGAAATAAATCATTTGGCTGAAATAGGGTAGAAGCTTGAAAGGGGGACCTCCCCTCTGTGTATCTGGAGGGGGTGGGGTATTTATTAACACCAAGATCAATGTTATTGGAGTCAGGAAAAGTAGATAAGGCTGCCAAAATTCCAGAGGAAATTTGTCAGTCACCGCCAGTATGGACGCTTTCTCGCCCCTCAAATTGTCTCCGGCTGCAAGAAGGGAAGGCCGAGGTGCCGGCTTGGGGGGAGGGCCGCTCTGAGATCGATCTGGGGGTCTCATTGTCGCAGCCGCGCTCGCCTCTGCGGGGGACCATCTGCTCCCTGTCAATGCATCACCTGCTCGTCTGGCCCGTTGCCCCGGCAACAGGGGGG
>NW_027186303.1:660596-703853 GCF_028583685.1 Petaurus breviceps papuanus
CACTCCTCTTGTCCAGGCCTCAGTTTCCTCCTCTGTAAATGAGGGGGCTGGATTAAATGACTCTTACAGCTCTGGGTTTATGATCATGCTGGGAGTGTGGTCAGATGTCTATGGTTCTGCTACTGGGACTGCTGAGGCTGGTGAATTATTCATTTGTAAATGTGATGATGATGATATTATAATGAGCAAATATTATTATAATTATGAGAAACTTCTCATTAGCATTTACATAGTGCTTTAAGGTTTGCAAAGCTCTTTACAAATATTACTTCATTTTATCCTTACAACAACCTTGGGAGAAATGTGCTATTATTATCCCCATTTTACAGCTGAGGAAACTGAGGCAGAGCAAGGTTAAGCATCTTGTCCAGGGTCACACAGCCATTAAGTGTCTGAGGAAGGATTTGAACTCAGGTCTTCCTAACTTTAGGTCCAGCACAATCCACTACACCACCTAGCTCAACAGTTCAAAGGTGCAGCAGGCTAGTGTCAATCCAGTGTCAGCACCAGTTCGATGAGCACTGAGCAGCAGAAGCCCGCATAAAGAGAGGGTTGCCTGGCCTACATCAGAAACAGAATAGATCAAAGCTCTTGTGATGATCAGTAATGGAATTGGACGCTTGAGTGACTGGGACACTATCAGCCCACTGGATACAGAGGAGACCCAGCCTCAAAAACATAAAACACAACACAACAAGAAACTATGGTCACGACAGTGAATTGGAACTGCCCCATAACCCTTGAAACATTATCATTTAATGTTCAATCACGTTTGTGATAGATTCCTTGGGGACAGCTCCAGCAAAGGCAACTTCACCTCTCTTCTCCAATTCAGAGAAACGAAAATGATGAATCAGCTACATTTTCAGATTTGAAGGCAATTAAAAATGATGGAGTTATCTGGCAACAAATGACGATTTCTGCTGACTTGTCAGTTGGTTCCTTAAGGAGGAAATAATAAGGAAGAAAAAAATCAAAACTAAATTAATTCAATATATTTCTGAGTGTCCGCTATGTGTCAGGCACTGTCCTAAGTGCTGGGGATGAAGTTTGTATTTTCTATTGTATCTATTCAAAGATCTTGGATTTAGAATTACAAAGGACATCAGAAGCCATATAGTCCAATTTCCCCATCTTGAGGCACAGAGAACAAAATCCACTTCGCTCATAAAGCTAATAATAAGGGACCTCAGAAACCATCTAATCTAACCATCTAACTTTCTATATTAACAAAAACTGAGACCTTGCCCAAAATCACCAAGTTTGTAAGTAGCAAAGACAAGTTTCAAAGCCAGGTTTTCTGATACCAAACCTAATATCTTTTCTACCATTGGTACTGTTTGGAGTTTTCCCTGTTAGTCTATGTGCTAAATAACAAGACTTTATAATTAGGAAGGTCTGGGTTCAAATCTTGTCTTTTATTACATAATAACTAAGTAATCCTGGAGTAATCACTTAACAGTTATGTGACTCAGTTTCCTCATTGGTAAAAGGGGAGTGGTAATATAACCACTAACCTTGAAGGAATATTGTGATAATCAATGAGGGAATATGTATATGGTGGTTGTTTTTGAAACCTTAAAACATATATAAGTGTTAGCCATTATAGATTTAAACTGGGATGGAACTCAGAGTTAGTGATGCATTGAGTGCAAACCCTACATTCTATAGATAAATAAACTGAACCTCAGTGCTCTTTCTATATTATACCATCCATTGAAATATGTTAAAATTAATCTAAGTAACCAAAGGAAAACTCAAGTTTTATGATGCAACTTCCAGAACCTTCATTTGTTACTCAAGATATCTCTCTATATCTATTTAAAAAGAGAAAAAACATCCTTGATTTTTTTATTTCAAAAATGGTTGCTCTGATCTTGCTCTTGAAGTGGACATGATGGTTTCTGTCTCAAACTGGATCCTTATGAAATGCTGAGGGACCACTTGTCAAATACATTGTCATGTTTGGATATGAATTGGATTACCTGGTTAGGGAGATATCTTCCATGATACAATGGAACGAATACTGGTGCTGGATTCGGAGGGCTTTGATTCAGATCCTTCCTCTCTGAGCTTGGACACATCCCTCACAGTCTTATGCAAATTAATTGGAGCAAGCATTTATTTTGACATGGTTTCATTCCATGAAAGCAATTGATAAGTGAATGTGTTTCTCCTATCATGAGGCTGATGCTGAACATCTGATTGTGACCAGATGAAAGCAGATTGAACTCTTTTTCCCACTGAGTGATGAATTTCGAGACATATACATGTGTTTCATTGCTCTTTCTCTCTTGTTGTGTTTTTAATTTTGTGATTTTGAAGAATGAATATTATTCCAAGGAAACATGCAAAAGTTGTAGCTCTGAGCAAAAGTTGTAGATCTTAAAGAGCACTCTTCAGGGACTGTTAGAGATATTGTAGTGGTTACAGGCATGGGGAAGTCAAGCATTTCATAGACCATTCAAGCCTCAGTCACATCAGAGGGCAGAACATAAGAGTTAAAAATAGAAAGTAATGCCAGAAACTGACAAACTATTGCACCACATTCTACTTTGTACTATATTGAGTGCTCTTATCTCCTTGATAAGATTTTAAACTCTCATGGTGTTGCAGGGAAGGGCTCATGGTATAGCAGAAAGAGTGCTGGACTGGCAATTAGAGGAGTCAGCTTTGAATGCTGGAGGAACTGCTAACCACCTGTGTGAGGCTGCACAAGTCTTTTAACCTCTGCCAGCCTCAGTTTCACCACTGTGAAAAGGCCCAATTAATCCTCAGAAAACAAGCAAATATCTTCAGAGGAACTCCATGAAACTTGCTTTTTCATTCAAGGTTGTACCAAAATCATTGTCAGAATTCTAGGTAAACCTATAAGATTTGAATATTGATATCAGACTGTAAAACATCTATTTTTAAAAACTTTTGGGGTTTTTTTACTTCCATGGAGCAGGAGGATAGAATTTGATTATATAACCTCTGAAGACCCTTCCATCTTTTAGTCTATGATGTTATGACATATTTATGTGACCTCAGGCAACTGGCAACACTTGACCTTCCCAGACCTCAGTTTCCTCACTGGTAAAATGAGGGAGTTGAACTAGATGACCTCTAAGATTTCCTCTAGCTTTGATCCAATTAAACATCTACACAGCACCACAGAACCTCAGAGATGCAATGGACTACAGGAAACATCTACCATAATGAAAACCCTCCAAAAGAATCCTCTCTATAAAATACTGAACAAGTTCATCTAACCCCCTGCTTAAAGTCTTCTAGAAAAGGAAAGCCACAGCCTCTTCAGATGGCCCATTATACTTTTGGACATCTCTCATATTTAGGAAGTTTTCCCTGACATTAAGCCAAAAAAATCAAAATAATTCACTTTGTCACTTATTTAAGCTCTTAGCTTAAAAAATCATCATCAAGGAGACTAGGGTGATTTAAAGTAATCTCTGTTGGTGCTAGGTTTGGGAGCAGTGAGGCAGGGAGATGAGGAGTGGAGAGAAAGACACATCTATGAAAATAAACTCCTAGAACTGAGGAAGCAGAGCAGAGAAGTAAAAACAACTCACATTATGAGGCTATCTGGCAGAAAGCCCAAAGTGAAAACTATAAATATTAATCAGATGAGAATCAGTGTCACTTTATTTCAAAAAGCCTTAGCAATTAAAAGACTGGGTATTGCATGGAGTGTGTTAACACCACTCCCACCAATAACACAGGCATGCCAGCAATCCCCTGGGTGCCAAGGAGAGACAGTGGGCATAGACACAGACTGTCACAATGGCTGTTGTTGGAAAGTTCACAACACAAAAACATCAGACATTTGAAACCTGTTCAGATGATGTCTCTATGGAGAAGGAAGAAGGAAAATCAAAACCTCTAAATTTTTGCAGGTGTTATGAAAGAAACATGGAGTCAAGTATTTCAAGCAAAAAGTATATATCCTGATTCTTGTTGTTTAGTTGTTTCAGTTGTGTCTGACTCTTTGTGATCCCATTTGGGGTTTTATTGGCAAAGACATTGTAGTGGTTTGCCATTTCTTTCTCCAGCTCATTTTACTGATGAGGAAACTGAGACAGAGTGAAGTGATTTGCCCAGAGTCACACAGCTAGTGAATGTCTGAGATCAGATTTTAACTCTGGAAGATGAGTCTTCCTGACTCCAGACCTGGCACTCTATCCACTATGGCACCACCTAGCTGCCTTATGTCCTGATTAGGGTCTGTAATAATATGGCAAAGGGACCACACTCTACCTTGTAATATGTCTAGTACTCTAATGTACACTATGAGATTGCAAACTCAGTGGGTTAAGAAGGAAGTAGAAACATGATAAAGGGAAAAGAATGCAAGACTTGCAGTTAGTGAGTTCAGGTTTAAATCTTGACTGCTCCACTTCCTACCTGTGTGACCTTGAAAGTGTCATTTCACTTCTCTCAATTTTAGTTTCTTCATCTTTGAAATGGGGCAGGTTGGACTATGTTCTCTGTGCTTTCCCTGAGCTCTACAGTCCTTGTTCTGTCTGCAATACCTTGGGCAAGTGATTTTACCTGCCTGGAACTTGCTACCCTTTTCCAGGAAATGAAGGGGTTGGCTTCTGGCATCCTTTCCAGTTCTACATCTGTACACCCTTGCTTTTACCAGTATGTCCCTAGACAAGTCTACTAAGCTCTTTAGACTACAAGGTCCTTTTTTTTTAAATAAAAGGGCCAGGCTCAAGGAACTCTACAGTCCCTTCCAAGTCTACATCTACCTTCCTACCTTCTGCTTTCTTTCCCAGTTATCTAATCATTTTATAATAAAAAGTTGGGGGAAAGGGTTTGGGCCCTAAAATAGAAGCAACATTCATATCTGCTGAATAGGAGAAATGTTTCTTGTTGGTTTTCAATGAGGTAGGCCAGAAGGCTTGGATAAATTTGCCCATGTTTCAGTGCAGGAGGTTCCAGGGGATCTCATTTCCCTTTTATGCATTCAAATTCCTCTCAGCTCTCAACTTTCTAATTCATAAGAGAGTATATGTCTTGCATGGGCAGCTAGGTGGCACCATAGTTGATAAAGCACCAGGCCTGGAGTGGGGAAGACTATCTCCATGACTTCAAATGTGGCCTCAGGGCCATACTGTGTGACCCTGGGCAAGTCACTTAACCCTTTTTACCTCAGTTTCCTCATCTGTAAAGTGAGCCAGAGAAGGAAATGACAAACTAGTTTCTCTGCCAACAAAACCCCAAATGGGATCATCAAGAGTTGGACATAACCAAAAAAATGACTAAACAACCACAAAAGCTTAGCACAGTGCCTAGGACATAGTAGGTACTTAATTTATTTTATTGTAAATTATTTTAATAATTTAATATTTTGTTGTAATTTATTATTAATAATTTATTTTATTTTAATGAATCAATATTCCTTGAAACAGAAAGTAGGAAAAGCAGATGAATTTGATTTCATGATTCTTGACCATTTATCCTCATTTCTGAGCAAATCAAGTAGAGAAGATTTTATTAAGCATATACCAAGCTATGTGTTAGGGGTCAGTACTTTTGTTTCTTTGGGAGGCGCAATGCTGGGGGAGGGTGATCAGACTGATGATTTCATTGGTATAGGGAACTCACAGTATGAAAACTCTCTCTGCTAAAGCAGATCTACAACTGCTCTGCAGCATGGGGTCCTAGAGAGATGCCTGGGGGCACCAAAAGGGTGACTTGCCCAGGGTCACTGAGCCAGTAAATCTCAGAAATGGAACGTGAATCAATATCTCCACTTTTAAATCCCTTCACAGTCACCTTCATCAGATATTACCTCTCCTTCTGCACTCTGCAATCCAGCTAAATTTGTCTTCTTTTTGGTCCTTAGACACTACACTCAATGACCCATCTCTGAGTCTTTGCCTTGGATGTGCCCATACCTGTCATGCATTCCCTCCTTACCTCTGTCCCATACAATCCCTCTCTCCCAAGCACCACTTTCCACATGAAGCTTTTCCTGATATCCCAATGGCTAAAGTTGTTCCTCCTTCTAATATTACTGTATTAATAGTAATAACTAACATTTACATAGCATTTACTATGTGCCAGATACTATGCTAAGCACTTTTTTAAAACAATATTATCTCATATAATACTCATAACAAGCCTAGAAAGTAGACTATCTATACTAGACTATACTATACTAGGAAGTTACTATTCACATCTTACAGATGAGAAAACTGAGGCAAACAGAGGCTAAGTGGCTTAGTAGCTTAAGTAGCTAAGACTGAATTTGAACTCAGGTCTCCCTGAATCCAGGCCCAGTGTATTTCTGCTAGGCCACTGTAATGTAATGCCAAGCAAAGGCAACTTCCCAAGGTTCAAAATACCAGCATAGGTGCTCTCCATTTTATTCAGTGACAAATTAAGAACAGAGAAGATCAAAATATGACATCATTCAAAATACAGCATTTACTAAGTGTGATTAAATAATCTCCAAGTACTACCCCACCCCAGGACCTTACATTCATTCAATCAATTACAAAGTCCCTGTTCTAAATACTACTCCACTCCTAGGCTGCACGTTCATTTAGTCCATCACAAAGCCCCTGTTCTCAAATGGAGATTAGTTTCCAATCATAAGTAAAGTACATTCATTTGTTCAATCACAGAGCACAAAAAGGTCAAAAGTTCCCCACCCCTGGATTACAATTGAATCTACCCCCAGAGTTACAACAAGTTTAAGCACAGCACTTAATACCCAAATGGAGGTCTTTTCTTCGTCTTGACAGAGGCAGGTTCTCAGCAATCTTTGTTCCTGGGGAGACAAAGCTTAGCAAGCCCACAAGATACATTGCCAGTCTTTTCATTAATTCATTATCTGTCTGCAGAACAGTCCTAGGACCCCTGAAAACATTAGCAAAACCCTCTTCCAGGATTTCTGTAAACATAAAACAAGAAAATCCTTCTTCAGGGCTTTGGAACCAACAGCAAGGTTACAACACTTCTGCAACAACAGCACTGTCCTTCACCAGTAGACAGTATTTACTCTCTGTCTGCAGAACAGTCTTAGGAGCTCTGAACCAACAGCAAGGTTCCTAGACTTCTGCAACAACAGGACTGTCCTTCACCAGTGGACAGATCTTGCAAAACAACATCAAAACAGACAAAGTACCAGCATAACAGCCATGTCTCCTCAGTCCTTGGCAGCTCTGGGTGGCAGCTCTCAAAAGTCCTGGGCAATTCAAAGTGGCCCTCAGCAATCCTCTCAGTCTCTCTCTGCCTCCAAAGGTGCTGCTTCAAAAAAGTTCTTCTGCCTCTCTCTTGTGTCTCTCCAAATTTATGTCACCAACTCCTCCCAGTTCAGCACTCTCTTTTCACGTCAACAAGTCCATCCCACATGTGGGATTAACAAGTTCTGGGTTTTAACACAATCAAACCAAAAACCAAGCCAATACAGGGGAATCTTTAAATGCCATTACTATTACAGCCACCTAGCTGCTTCTAGGAGTATTAAACTAATTTTTATTTATTCTCTTTGTATTTATGTCATATATACTTATATAGGTACTTGCTTTCTCACCTGTTAGAATATAAGCTCCTTGAGAGTAAAGATCGTTGTACTTGTGCCTTCCATGCCCAGTACATACTAGGTGCTTAATAAATGCTGATTAATTGATTGATTTATCTTCATTATTGTGAGTCCAGCTCTATATCCACTCTGCTAGGCCACCTTTCATAGATGGGGGAAATGAACCACTCCCTGACCTCAAGGAATTTGCTTTCTACTTGGGGATAGGTAAATATGAAAGAGATGTAAAATATAAATGAATTTATGTTATGCATTGATATAACACTAATTTAGTTATGCACTAACAGCTGGAAAAAATAAGGAAAAATCTTATAGGATATGGTACTTTACATGAGCCTTGAAGGAAACTGGGGTTTGAAGAAGAAAAGGTGAAGAGAGAGTGTATTTTGGAAGGAAGGAAGGAAGGAAGGAAGGAAGGAAGGAAGGAAGGAAGGAAGGAAGGAAGGAAGAAAGGAAGGAGGGAGGGAGGGAGGGAGGGAGGGAGAAAGGAAGGAAGGAAGTTAGGGAGGGAAAAAAGAAGGAAGGACTGACTTATCCACAACTTTGTATGTGCCAGGTACTTACTGTACTAAGCACTGAAGATCCAAGTATAAGCAAAAAGAAAGACAGTCCTTGCCCTCGAGAAGTTTATAATATAATGGGGAAAAACAATATATCAAAGGGAGCTGAAAAGTTATGGGGAGAGGGAGGATGGAGGTACCCGGCATGACGGCCTAGTTTTGAAGTCCTAAGGAAGTCAAGAACAGAGTTAGAAGGATAAAACAAGTCAACTTCCACATGTCCACAAAATGGAGGCTCTGGGAGGGGGCTCCTTGGTCAATGGGAGAAGAGCGGTTCCCCTTGAAGAGGGGTGAGTGCCCTGGTGAGTGCTGCCCTATGAATGGTTAAGCTGTTTCAGGCCAAGAAGGCCTCCGGCATTGAGGGAAGTCCCAATCCCAGCAGCAGAGGGGGCATAAAGGAAGGCAGGACCATGGCCAGGAGGAGAATGAAGGAACCACGGGCAGCCCCACAGACAGAGCAGAGGATGTGTAGGTGATGCCTGATGTCACTGTCCTAGACTGAGTCGAGTTTGGGTCTAACTGCGAATGCCTTTTCACTCAATACTATCAAGACCACCATGTGCAGCTCAGTCATTAGTACAGGTCCCAGTAAACCCAGGCTCTGCTCCCTCCCACATGCCCATAAGAAGACTTTCCACCTCCTCATTGAATTTTGATCTTT
Source organism: Petaurus breviceps papuanus (assembly GCF_028583685.1). Taxonomy (NCBI): domain Eukaryota; kingdom Metazoa; phylum Chordata; class Mammalia; order Diprotodontia; family Petauridae; genus Petaurus; species Petaurus breviceps. The sequence continues at coordinate 669,376 of NW_027186303.1, forward strand.
GATCTTTCTAAACCCCTGGAGCTTGCTGAGCAGACATTCCAGGTGGGTGGCTATTTGGTTTTCCCCAATCCTCCCAAAGCCACCATTTCATTTGGACACAGGGATAAAATGACAGAACCACATGCCCCTTTCTTGGGCCTCTTTGCTTTGTTCTTTGGAATCAAAAAAAGCAAGTGCAGAGAAACTAAAAAAAGAATCAACTTCGGTGCCAAATCCATGCTCATATTTCAGCTCATCCTCCAAGAGCCGAAGTTTGGCTCTTCATTCATCCTCACTGACACGCACAGAGGTGCACACATGCATGCACACACAGGGACACACGTGCACAAATCTTCACAGAAGCAGACATGCACACACATACATGTGTATGTACATACACCCCCTCTCTTCTCCTTCTATCCCATCCATAGATATGAGTTTCCGAATCTTCTCTCCTAAGTTTCCCCTAATGTTTCAGCGTTACAGAGTCACAGCATCTCAACCCTTCAAGCTAGCACCCCCGTAACGGTGGCAGGCAGGCATCCAGACCATGATAGGCTTGGACTCAATGGCCCCTAGGTTCCCTTCCAGCTCTGGATGTGTGGTCCTGGGATGCTCTGAACCAGTTTCATTACAGGAGTGACTTGAAGGTAGGGTCTTCTGACCTAGAATAATACAAACACATTTTTAATGCAGCACAGTATAGCAGGTAGAGAGTTGGCCTAAAAAACAAAAGAACCTGGATGTGAGGTTCCCCACTCTTTGTGTCCCAAGGCAAGCTGCAGCCTCTCAGTGGTCTAGGCAACTCCGTAAGATTAAAACTTGTAGATCAGATGCAGACTTTCATTGGTAGAGTGAGATTTCTCCCTCAAGAAGTAATAGATTCAGCTACTGACCCCTATAATGATAGCTAATATTTGCATAGCACGATAACAATAATAATAATAACTAACATTTAGATAGTGCTTATCACATGTCATCGCAGTTAATACTCCCAACAACCCAATTCTTTTATTATCACCATTTTATAGATGGGGAAACTGAGGCAGGGAGATGCTAAGTCATACAGCCATAAAAGGAAGCTTTGGAGCTCAGATCGTCCTGACTTTATTCCCCATTCTATCAACTACCCTACTTAGCTGCCTCATAGAAACTGCATGAAATAAACATCTACAAATAGTTTGTATAAAAAGGGACCAATATTCACCAAAGAGAGGAAAATATCTAAGATGATCACCATAGTTGAAAATGTCCTCTGACCAAGAGTGTTTGATGCTCTCAGGGACGGACTTACAACAGACATTAATTATAAACCCTTAAAACCATGTCTTCTGTTTTCATGAGACAATAATTAGGAGTGAATAAGGAGTTTTATAGTCTAATGAGAATATGTCCCCCAAGCTTCCATCCCTATTTCTGGTGAAGGCACTATCATTCCTCCAGTTGTCAAGCTCCACAACCCAAGTCAAACCTGCCCCTTCCTTCTCCATCACCACCTCCCCACATCCAAACATTAGCCAAATCTTGGCAATTCTCCCCCCGCCACAGGGTCTCTCCTGTCTATCCCCCTCTCTGATCACACAGAATCTACTCTAGTTAATATTCTCATAATCAGTCTACTTGCCTCAAGTCTCTCTCTTCTCCAGTCTGTCCTCCACACAAATGCCAAATTAATCTTCCTAAAGACCATATATGAACATATTACTCACCTGCTCAAGAAACTTCTGTAGCTCACTATGGGATAAAAAAAACTATGTAGCTCACTCTAGGATAAAATACAAATGCCTCTGATTGGTCTTTAAAGCCTTTCACAAGTATTGCTCTAATTTATGTTCCAAGACTTTTTGCATATTATTCCCCCTCCTGAATTCTACATTCTAATCAAACTAGACAACATGCTTCTCCTGGACCATGATATGCCATCTCCCAATTTGGTGCCTTTGTACAGGCTGTCTCCTATCCTTAGAATATCTTCCCTTCTCATTTCTACATTCAAGACTCAGCTCAATTCTCAGTTCCCATATGAAATATCCCCTTGTCCCCACTCCCAGCAATTGCTGCCTGTCCTAACTGAACCACTGAATAATTCATTTTTTTCAATTTTGCATTTGACTATTTATTTCAATGGTGCATCCCTCCAGAGGAATAAAAGCCCCTTAAGGGCAAGAAAGATCTAATTTTTGTCTCCATATCCCAGTCTAGCCCAGTCCCTGGAACACAGTAACATGTAAAAACTACTTGTTGGATTGAATCATATTAGAGTTTTTCCCCTAAAGACCCTTTTTCTTTGTGTTGGGAATTCTAAAGCAACAAGAGAAAAGTGCACATGAATCATAGACTTTTCCCAGGGGACCTTACCCCAGAAACGTCCACCAGAGGGTATGTACTTCACACAGGTTGTAAAGATGAAGGGAGATAATATACATACAGAGTTTTGCAAACCTTAAAGTGCTATGTAAATGTTAGCCATTATTACTATGATATAACTACATCAACCCCCCAAATAGCTCTTCTAGCTGAAGAATTGTCTCCTCATTTCTTGTCTTTAGGATTTCTGCTGTCCAAATGACAAGTACCTGGGAGAGGGAGGCAGAGTAGACAGGGATGATGGACTACATTTGATTATTCTCCTCTTTGGTAAGAGACGCAAGACACAAAGCAGCTGCCTTATACTTATAAACGATTTATTGTTTAAAAACAAAGTTCAAGGCCAGCTTGTTCTCTCAAATCAAGGCATGAGATTATTAGTGGGAAGTGACATGTGAATGTTTCCTAATTTGCAACAGGGAGATGACTTGATTTTTTTTAACTAGGAGAATGTCATTTCAGGTAAATATGAAGTATTTGGCACAAATCTAGCTTCAGGGGAGGAAAATGTCTTTGCAAAGATATCTGGTGAGATAATTAAGTGGTAATGAATTCAGGGTCTCACTTGGTATTCCACTCCAACACAAGGGAGTTGTATCTGAGCTCCCACAGCTAAAGCTGAAACTAAGAGCTTGGCCTTTGGACAATCACAGCTGTGAAGAGACAGACGGTAAAACATCTAAGTCAGGGGTGGGGAGCCTGTGGCCTCGAGGCCACATGTGACCCTCTAGGTCCTCAAGTTCAGTCCTTTGACTGACAAGGGGATTTGTTCTGTGATGTTTGGATTCAGTGAAAGGGTCCTACTTGGGGGATAGAGCACTGGCCCTGGAGTCAGGAGGACCTGAGTTTAAATCTGGCCTCAGACACTTGACACTTACTAGCTGTGTGACCTTGGGCAAGTCACTTAACCCCAATTGCCTCAAAAAGAAAAGCAAAACAAAGGCCCTCACTTGAGAACCTAGAGGGCCACATGTGACCTTGAGGCTGCAGGTTCCCCACCCCTGAATTCTAGGTGATGCCCCAACATTCAAAATTTCCAGGTGTCTTCATTGGAACATCACGATGTGTTACGTATACCTTTATGCTCTGCAAAAGGGGGAATATGATTCATTAGGAGCCAGAGGGCAAACTAAAGGACCAGCACTCATTTGGATGATTTAGCTTATGTTCTCTGATATTCCATCTGGACGTGATTTTGCTATGTCCAGGAAATCTACGATTCATTTTTTCAATCCTTAAAGAAACTGTTGGAGTGTGTGTGTGTGTGTGTGTGTGTGTGTGTGTGTGTGTACAGTAAATTTCACTGCTACTGAGAAAATTGCTCCATAATGGACCTCTCTACATGTATTGTCTCTGACAATGATGACTGCTCCTAGCCTGAAATGGCAGAAAGGATGCTTAAAGGCTTCAGAGAACCTGAGTTCAAATCCTTTCTCTGATGCTTACTCCCTTTGTGATTTTAAGCAAATCAATCAAACTTCTTGACTTCTATTTCCTCATCTGTAAAAGCAGAGGTATGGCCTCAGAGTTGGCCTCTGAGGACCCCTCCAGCTCTAACTGTAGGATCCAATTACAATTTATTTAAAGGTAATTAAGTCATCATGATGGAGGGCAAAAAGAGTGGGATCTGGTATAAGAAGTCTTGGATTCAAATCTTAGTTCTATCATTACCTGTGTGACCTTGGACAAGTCACCTAACTTTCTTGGACCTTGGTTTCATCATTTGTAACATGAGAGAGTTGAACTAGATGGTCTCTGCAGTCCCTTCCATTTCTAGATTTATAACCCCATGAAATAAAATACATTTGCATTCCAAATGAAGAGGTTTTTTTTTTAATCAAATGTATTACATTTGAAGAACAGCATGTCATAGTAGATAAAGGGCCAGACTTTGCATATGAAAGATCTGGGTTCAAGTCTTAACACTGCCAAATACTGCATCATAGCAACAGCAAGGTGGCACAGTGAGTAGAGTGCTGGACCTCCCATCGAGAACACTCAAATTCAAATCAAATCTCATATACTAGCTGTATGACCCTGAACAATTCACAACCTCTGCCTCAGTTTCTTCAGCATCCACTTCCCAGGATGTCATAAGGATAAAATGAATATTTGTCAACTGCTTTGCAAAACTTGAAGTGCTATATAAATGTTGCTAGTAGAAGTAGTAGTAGTAGTAGTAATTACTATGCTGATGACCATTATTATCACTGGCTATGTGACCTCATGAAAAAGTCACTTGACCTCTCCTTGCCTCCAGGCAACTTGTTGCAGAGTTCTGTCTGACTTGACCCCATTTTGGGTTTTCTTGGCAAAGACACTGGAGTTGTTTGCCATTCCCTTCTCCAGTTCATTTTATAGATAAGGAAAATGAAGCAAACAGGGTGAAGTGACTTGCCCAGGGTCACACAACTAGCAAGTGTCTTGAGACTGGATCTGACTCAGGCAATTAACTAATACTATAATTTATAGGCAAATTACTAATCAGCATTAGAAGAATGAATTTTCACATAGGGAGCTCCCCTATACTGGTAAAACAGCAGGCAACCTAGCAGATCAAAAAAAGAAACAAGCAAAAAAGATATGTTTGCAATATAACTAGTATCAAATGTGAAGAAAATTGAGGTTCTTTTGTTTTGGATTCTTGACATTTAACTTGATTCTAAAATGAGAATGCTGGTCAGCAAGTGTCACTTAACAACATTTAAAATATTTTGAAAGTAATGGAGTGATCTGCAAATATGAAAATCTAATTTTCTTACTAAGATTTATTGAAACTTCTCATATGGTTCAAAATAACTAAGATTTGGGGAAGTTAATGTAGATGTGGTATAACTGTAATGGAATTAGTGATTTAGGCAGAGTGGAAGGAATAGAAGATAAAGTTTAACAGCTTTACCCTACCTCTCTAGCATTGCTCAGTGAAGCTACAAGGTAATTTGTAAAATCCTTGTGCTTACAGTAAGGGGCATAATTGAATTTGGAAGCAATTTACCTATCCCATTGCAAATATCAAGCAGATCTGGGAGAGTTTTAATTAAGAGGGAAATGAAATAGTGAAAAATATAGATTACCTGGGGGACTTTTGTTCTGCTGACTAGGTATGGTCGTGGGTCATACTCACAAAAGAGCATTAAACACTTCTTGTGGAGAATCAGTAAATGGCAGCAACAATCCCCTGGAGTAGTAGCCAAACAGAATTAGGACTTCCAGTTAATATGATGTGGTTTTGGCATATTCAATTCATCAAGCACTTATTGGGCCTTAATTTATTTTATTTTGTTTTGTTTTATTTTTTGGCAAACACTGTGCTAGGTGCTAAAGATACAAAGATGAAATGAAAACAACCTTTGCCCTCAAGGACTTTACATTTTACTGGAGGAAAATAACATGCTCACAGGTAAGTAAATAAAAAATACATACAATATAAATGCAAAGTCATTTCTGGGAAGGGGAAAGTGACAACCAATAGAGGGAACAGTAAAGGAAAGGAAAGGTACCTGAGCTGAAAGGCAGATATGTTCATCCAAGAAATGAACATAAGAAACTTGGGGTCACATAACTATTTTGACATATAATTATATCTCACACTAAAGAATATTCTTTAATTTTATTGATATTCTTTTCTTCTTTAATGTCAATGTCCTTTGCCTCTCTACTTTTCCCTTCAACGCCTCTAAATCTATCCTACATCCAACAGAATAACCAACATATATACACATATATATACGCAAACCAAATCCACATACTTGGTATGACTGTCTCTGTGTGCCTCATTCTGTACTTCTACTCCACCATCTCTCTGATGAGAGATAGGAAGCATGCTTAGCATCACCTTTCTGAAGTCATGATTAATAATTAAATTAATCAGAGTTCCCAGGTCTTCCCAGTGTTATTGTCCTTTACATTATTGTGAAAAAAATTATCTTTCTATCATTTCCCACTATATTTAATTTTTAAGAAAATAAAAGTTCAGGGCAGCTAGGTGGCACAGTGACTAGAGCACTGGCCCTAGAGTCAGAAGGACCTGAATTCAAATCTGGCCTCAGATACACATATACACACACACACAAAAAAAAATAAACTAGCCATGTGACCTTTGGCAAGTCACTTAACCCCAATTGCCCTACCTTCCTCCTTCCAAAAAAAAAATCAAGAAAATAAAAGTTCTTACCTTGAGTGATCTTTACTAATACAGAGTACAATTTTTGAACCAGAAAACTCATTATTATTTTTATACTTGAGATTGATGATGAAGGGGTGGAATGGGGTAGGGGTAAGAATTCCTCTGGCACAGTTCATTCAGTCGCAGAATCTAAAAGCTGATAGGAACCTTGAATAGAGTATAGTTAATTTTTAAAAATTGTCACAAAGATAATATAATTATGTGGATACTTGTTACATAATTATAAATTAGAAGGATATTATTAGGTGCTTATCTTAGTTTTTAGTTCCCAGTAGATTTAGTTACAGAGGTAGATTTTGACTTAGCCTAACCAAAAAAAACAAAAGAGAGAGAGGGAATAGTGTGGCAGCTGATTTCTTTTTTAACTTTTGAAGTTTAGATCTATGATTTCATTGAGTAGGAAGAATTCCTAGTGTGGAAATTTCCTACATTGCTGGAGATCAGCAATAAATCTGGAGCTTATTGTCTTAGGGGTTCAGAGTCACATGGGCTATATGTGTCAGCAGTAGGACTCAAACCCAGGTCTTTCTGACTCCCATACCAAACCTCTCCCTACTAGACACGTTACTTTTCCTTAGGTATTCTATGGGCCAGCCAAACTGACCTTCTTAGAGTTATTCACAATGACACTCCATTACCACTCTCCATATTTCAGCATTGATTTTCTCCCATGTCTAGATTATTCTCCCTCCTCACTTTAACCTCTTTAGAATCCTTGGTTTCTTACAAATTTCAGTTCAAAGACCATATTCTACACGTGACATTCAGGATCCCCCCCTTCTAGTGCCTTTCCCCCTAAAATTGCCAAGGAATTACTTTATATCATGAGCTCCTGAAGGGCTGGGATAGTTTCATTTCTGTCTCTATATCCTCAGCTCTTAGTATAGTGTAAGCACAGAGCAGGGGCTTAGTAATCACTTACTGATTGCTTGATTGATTGATTGGAGGTTTTCAGACAGAGCGATATCATAGATAGAATTTATGCATTTGATAACAGAGCTTGCATCATAAGGTCTCTGAGATCCCTTCCAACTTTGTAGTTCCATGAGTCTATGAACAGCATTCCATGACCCTTCCCATGTCAATGGAGTAAGATTTCAGCATTTAAGTTTGCAAGGGCCCTGAAGTCCTGATTCTCTGGTAGCATCATTTGCTCCTCCTTGGCTCATCTCTCTGACTCCCTCTCAATATTTACCTAACATTTCCTGGCCTTTTAGTGAGCTCTACAGTGTGTAACCATCTTTGGACTCTGTGTTTACAAACAGTCCTATCACTTGATGGATCTGGGAACATTACTTCTGTTAGTTCTGCTTGTTAACAGTCATTCATCATGAGGCACCCTGACAGGAAGTGACCAGAGGCATTGTGACAGAGGACGGGGAGGAAAGAAAGCGCAATGTACTTAGCGAATTACATGTTTCAAATACAGGAAAGTTCTTTGGGGGCCATCACTGCTTCTGCCACTCAGCTGACATTCACTTTGACAATTAACAGCCACAGGCTGGGTCTGTTGCCTGGGTTTAAATTACCTATCACCAATGGTATTTTAAAGGGAGAGTTTGCCTGTGATTAGCTGTCTTCACCAACTAGAATCTGGGACTGGGGTGTGTGAAAGGGGGGAGCAATGAAGGGAGATACTTGAAAAGTAGGCTCATGTTTCTCCTGGTCTCTATGATTGTCATGGTACTTTTGAGGAAACATTCCCTTGAAAAGAAACAGGTTACATCCATGCTGCCTTTTTAATTCCCCCCTGAAGGCTTACAGGTCTCCCTGACCTGTAAGAGGCCAAGATTGTAAGAGTGAAAAAGAATAGGATAACTCAAACTATTCTCCTTTCCCTTGTTATTTGCAGTTGAGTTGAATGCCATAGAAAGGAAGAAAACCTGTTGACAGGAAGAAAGAAAAGAAAGGCATGGGGGGGGGGGGGAAGAGAACAGGAAACAATAGGGAAAAAAGGAAGTTAAGGAATAGAAAATGGAAGACAGCAGAGAAGACAGGATTGTATTAAATATCTACCCAGAGTAACTGATCCAAATTCACAGAGCTGGAAAAGAACCTAGAGGTCATCTAGTCCAGGACATCTTACACTTTTTCCACTCAGCACTTGGTGGCCATAGCGTGGCAGGAGGGGAGGCATGGTGCAAAGTGCACTTGCTTTGTGTTTAGAACCAATCCTGCAGTGAAGTTATGTGTTGTAACATGGGCAAGCACTGCCAGAAAGACCTTGGATTCATTATGCATTTGATTTTTAATTAATTTCTGGTCATTGCACATTCAGAAACCTTTTACTGTTGCCAAATGTTCTACGACCTCATATGGGGCCTTAACCCATAGTTTAAGAAGTGCTGGTCTAGTCCAACCCTCTTCATTTTACAGAGGAGGAGACTGATTCCCAGAAAGCAGAAGTGATGTACACAAGATCCCATAGGGAGTAAGTAGCAGGAATAGGATTCAAACCCAGGACTTCTGACTCCAAAACCAGCACCATACTCCCTGAGGGGTAGAGATGAAGGAAACGCCACTGGAGTTTTATTTGACATTTTTTATTCATTTGCAAATTTGAAAAATGTGTTGTCTATGTGTTTATCTGAATCATGAATACAAATGTTCAACAGAAAAGATCAAGGTACGGATTCTTAGGGGACTCCATTGAGGATTCCCTTCTGATATGACATATAAATATTGCTTACTCATCTCTGGGTTTAGCTATGTGTTTGTGAATCTCAGGGCAGTTGTAATCTAGAAATATGCTCCATGTAGAATCATTTTTATTGCCAGGCAGATACACATGCCATGGTATTTAATCAAGAATGGCATTATAATTTTTTTCAAATTCTTGGCTGAAATCTAGGTAATTTCCTCCTGGTTTACTAATCTAGTAACTATCCAAAAAAGGAAATAAGATATGATTTGATCTTAATGGGGCCATGATGGCTCTTTTCGACCACCATTCCCTTTTCTGGATCTTTATTTGTGTCTTTGACGATACATTCTAGAGTTTTCCTTAGGAACTGAAGTCAAGTTCATTGGCCTATGGTTTCCAGATTCCATCATCTTCCATTTTGGCAAGGAAATGAAGACATTTTCTTTTCTTCAACCTTGTGACTCCTTTCCTATTCTCCAAGATCTTTTCCTAGTCATTGAAGCTCAAGGGAAAAAAATGCACCTGCCAGCTCTTTCCATACTCTTCTAGGGTAGTATTTCATTCATACGAGGTGACTTTAACTCCCCAAGGGCAGCTAGGTGACCTGCTAAATCTCCCCTCTTCTCTGAGGTAAATAAGTGGCCATGTTGTAGTGGATGGTAAACTTGACAGGAATCAATAGCTTGCTATAGCAACCAAACAAGTTAGAGATTCCTAGGAAGGGGGCATTATTGTACTCCATCCTTTTCAGACTACATGAGGAGTATCATGTCCAGGCCTAGGTGCCTCATTCTCAGAAAGACTTCAACAAACTAGAGCATGTCGAGAATGGAAACTTTCAAATAAGGATCTATTAGTAAACATAGAAATCATTAGCCTGGAGAGGAGAAAATAGGGGAAATGATAGGAATAGGGACCATACCTATGACTTCATTGGTAAAAGGAACCCCCAAAAGAGGAAACATCTTTTGCCATTGCTAGTCTGCACCTTCTCCACAAATTATAGTCTTTTGGGGGGGAGGGGAAGGCAAGGCAATTAGGGTTAAGTGACTTGCCCAAGGTCACACAGCTAGTTAAGTGTCAAGTGTCTGAGGCCGGATTTGAACTCAGGTCTTTCTGACTTCAGGGCCAGTGCTCTATTCACTGTGCCACCTAGTTGCCCCCACACAAATTATACTCTTAAAAAACTTTCTGGAGTCCCGACAGATTAAGATGTACCCTGAGTTGCACAGTTGCAATATGTTAATGGAAACACTTGAACCCAAGATTTCCTACATTCCTTTTTTTTTCATTTTTCAAATGCTTTATTAACTTCTGATTTACATCATTCGTGTCCACCAGATTTTGAGTTACAAATTTTCTCCCCATTTTTCCCTACCCACTGCCCCAAAATAGCAGTCCCACAGGATATCCCTTCCTCCAATCTGCTCTCTCCCATATTTTCTCCCATACCACTTTCAACTTTCCCAGTGGATCTCTATGCCTCAGTGCCTGTATATCTTATTTCCCAATTACATGTAAAATAGTATTAATAGTAGTGTGTGTGTGTGTGTATTTGACTTTAAAACTTTGAATTCCAGATTCATTCCCTTCATCCCTTGTCTCCCACCCTTACTGGGAAGATAAGCAGTTCAGTATAGGTTGTACATGTGTGGCTAATGCAAAACAATAACATAGTAGATATATTGTAAAAGACTGACTATATTTCCCTCCCTCCTATCCCACCTCCCACTTGTTCTATTCTCTACTTTAATCCCATCCCTTTTCAAAAGTGAGTGCTTCCAACTTCCCTCCCCCCTAGCCTGCCCTCCCTTCCATCATCCCTCCTCTCATCCCCTTACCCCCCTACTCTTCTGTAGGGTGAGATACCGTATTTAGTGTGTATTTCATTCCCTCCTCAAGCCAAATTCAATGGGAATAAGGTTGACCCATTCCCTTTTGCCTTCCTATTCTTCCCCTCCATTGTAACCATTTTCCCTTGCCTCTTCTATATGAGATAGTTTACCCCATTCTGTCTCTCCCCATCTCCTCTCATTATATTCCTCTCACCTCTTAATTTCACTTTTTAAGTAACATCCCTTCCTGTTAAGTTGGTCCTGTGCCCTCTATCTATGTGTACCTGTAAACATATATACACACATTCACATATGTATTCATATGCACATATACCCTCATATATAAACATATTATATATATATATATATATAATTTCTATTCCCTTCAACTACTGAGAAAAGTTTCATAAGTTACAATTATTGTTTTTCCATGTAGAAATGTTAATAGCTCAACTTTGATAAGTTCCTTATGATTTCTTTTCCCTGTTTACCTTCTCATGCTTCTCTTGCTTCTTGTATCTCAATGTCAAATTTTCTATTCAACTCTGGTTTTTTCTTCAAGAATGCTTGAAAGTCCTCTATTCCACTGAATGACCATATTTTCCCCCTGAAACATGATACTCAGTTTTGTTAGGTAGGTGACTCTTGGTTTTAAACCCATCTCCTTTGACCTCCGGAATATCATATTCCAAGCACTTTGATCCCTCAGTGTAGAAGCTGCCAAATCCTGGGTTATCCTGATTGTGATTCCACAATATTCAAATTGTTTCTTCCTGGCTGCTTGTAATATTCTCTCCTTAATCTGGGAATTCCGGAACCTGGCTATAATATTCCTAGGAGTTTTCTTTTTGGGATCTTTTTCAGCAGGTGATTGGTGGATTCCTTCAACCTCTATTTTGCCCTCTGGTCTTTGAGAACATCCTGGAGGATGATTTCTAGGTTCTTACTTTGATCATGGCTTTCAGGTAGTCCAATAATTTTTAAATTATCTCTCCTGGATCTATTTTCCAGGTCAGTGGTTTTTCCCATGAGATATTTCACATTGCCTTCTATTCTTTCATTTGTTTGGATCTGTTTAACAGCATCTTGATTTCTCAAAAAGTTATTAGCTTACATTTGCTCCAATCTAATTCTGAAGCAGTGATTCTCCTCAGTGAGCTTTTGAGATTCTTTTTCCATCTGGCAAATTTGGTTTTTTAAAGCATTCTTCTCCTCATTGCCTTTTTGAGCCTCTTTTGCCATTTGAGTTAGTCTATTTTTTAAGGTATGATTTTCCTCAGTCAGGCTGTTGACTCTCATTTCATAATTTTCTTGCATCGTTCTCATTTCTCTTCCCAATTTTTCCTCCACTTCTCTTATCTGCTTCTTAGCGTCCTCTATGGCCTGTAACCAGTTCATATTTTCCTTTGAAGTTTTTGGTGCAGGAGTTCTGACTTCACTGTCTTCCTCCTGTTCCCTGCTTTGCTCCTTTTTGTCCCCAAAATAAGTCTGCCACCAACAGCATTCACCAGTGGGGCTCAAACCAGAATAAGGTGCAATTAGGAAATGTTTAATAAACTAAAAACATAATATGTAATGAAATATTTATATAATAATATAATATTTAATAAAATAAAAATAATACTTAAACATATATTATATAATAAAATATTTAATAAAATTTAAAATATAATATTTAACAAAATATTTATATATAATATTATTTAATAAAATAAAAATAAACTTAACAAAATATTTATATGTATTTATATATAATTATGAAATATTTTGATAAAATAGATAATATTACATTTTAAAATTAAGTCAATATGTTGCCCATGGGGTTCTTATGTATGGCTTAGTGGTTCCCATTCCTACTTGAATTAACATCACCGCAGTCTACAATGACTATAATATGATAAATGAAAAAAAAGTCATAGTCAAGCTCTGGCTAATTTTAGCAATTGATCTCATCCCTATAGAACAGATGAGAAAATATACCTCCTTTCCCTTGGAAGACAGGTGGAGAATTATAGGAGCAGAATGCTGAATATGCTGTCAAATTCAATCTTTTGTCACTTGTTTCTCTCTGTTCCAAAAGTAAAAAGCACATCAAGGATTGACTATTATGTAAAAGCAAAAGGCATTGATAGGACTTTTAAAATAAGCAACCGAATATTTAAAAGGGCCACTAGGTGGCGCCATAACTCACAGAACCCTGGGCCAAGAGTCTGGAAGACTCATCTTCCTCAATTCAAATCTGGCCTCAGACACTTACTAGCTGTATGACCCTGGGTGAGTCACTTAACCCCGTTTGCCTTAGTTTCTTCATCTGTAAAAATGAACTGGAGAAGGAGAGAGCAAATCACTCCAGTATCTCTGCCAAGAAAACCCCAAATAGGGTCATTAAGAGTCAGACACAATTGAAAAAACTGAACAAGAAGAAATAAAAATGTAACCAAGAATCAAAATATGTCATAGAAGGAACAAGTGCTGAGAGACCATCACTGGATCTGTGTAACTATTCACAAGTTATGTAATGTCCCTGAGCCTGTTTCCTCATAGACAATGTGGTTGATGAGTTTCCTTCTAGCTCAAAAGTGATGGATCTCCAGTTCAATGATTGATGAGGGGGAGCCAGCATTTGGGACTTTTAAGTCAGGGAGGCAAGGAGAGGAGGGGAAAGGGAATGAAGAATATTGAGAAAATAAGCACTGACATAAATTGAATTAAATATTACATCACATGAGGGTCTCAGAATGAATGGACTCATGCTTTTGAACTGGATATCTCATACTCAATGCATCTAAAATGGAATTCATTTTCCCCCCAAACCAGCCCCTTCTTCATATGTTTCCTATTACAGTGGAGAGCGCCTTGGATAGCTAGGTGACAGAGTGGTTAGAGCACCAGGCCTGGAATAAGGAAGACTCATCTTCCTCAATTCAAATCTGGCCTCAGACACTTACTAGTTCTGTGACCCTGGGTGAGTCACTTAATTCTGTTTGCCTCACTTTCCTGTAAAATGAACTGGAAAAGGAGATGGAAGGCAATGGAGAAAGGAAATGGCAAATCATACCAGTATCTCTGCCAAGAAAACCGCAAATGGGGTCACAAAGAGTCAGACATGAAACAATTGAACAACAACAAAGTCCAGTCCCCTGCCATAAGGGTAGAGTCATCTACTAGTCATCTCAACACCTCCCAACTAAGAAAAATCACCCAATATTCAAAACCTTTGAGACTATATGTTTTCTTCTTTGTAGCAGCAAGCACCCCAGCATCCCCAGGGTGGCTGCCGACACAGGTTCTTAGATCTGCTTTTCTAAAGGAAATCAACTCAAAATCAGTTAACAAGCTTACTTTAATCAATAAAACATATCATTTACCTTGTTCAGGGGAAAAAGTCAGCACCCCAAACTTCAAAATATACAGACAGAAGTTACAAGAAAACAGAAAAACATATTAAGCAGACAGGCTTCCAAACTGTCCAACCATCACATACATCCATACCTAATCACAGTTACCAGAGAGCGAAGAATCAACTTCTGGGTTTTCAAAGCCAGAAGGCTCTCAACAACGGCTTCCCAGAGTCTCATCTGGTCAAATCACACAACACTTCTCAAAGTGAGCTCCAAAGCAAAGCCTCACATCAGGGATTATATAGCCTTCTCCTGGGTCAGAGAGTGTAACCACCCTCTTGACCCACTGCCCAACCACACAGCATCAAGGTGTGGGCATTCCTGAAAACCAAGCCTCCTGCCACAGGCTCCATGTGACCACATTAAGCCTATTAGGGGACAGAGTATATTTTCAAATCACGGAAGGTTGTCAGAGTCTCTTAAGCCTATCAAAGAGCCTAGGAGCAGGGAAGATCTTTAAATTCACATTTCCATTACATTCTTTCGCTCCCAACTTTCAGTAAAATATGAGTTTGGGGTTTGCTTGCTTGTTTACTTTCTTTGGCTCCAGCTAATTACTGAGAATATGTGAGACCATAATACTGAAATTGCTCCAAATGCAATATTTAAAATGTACTGATTTCACTTTATCTAGTCCTATAATAGCCATGAAATGCAGGGTGTTTACAGACACTTGTTGCTAACTTCTTTTGTTGCTAATGAAAATAACTCACCTGTGCTCAAGCCCCTGATCAGCCTTGGGCAGGCTCTATGGCAAATAATGCCACTTTCTGGATGGACCATTCCGAAATGGATATGTTAACTTCTGGCAACAGGAAGCAGGCATAGAAAGGATGGAAGATGATGTCCATAAATTTCACTGTCTTCTTAAATATTGTGAATTCCATTCATAAAAGCAACAATAGCTCAAACCATTGCATTGACTTTCATTATTACAACATGCAATTTCAAGGCATTTGGTCTCTTTTTATGGTGTTTAGTTGTTCTGTTAATGGGGCAGGGCAGACTCTGCTCTTCAACATGGAGCTTCCATATCTTGGTAAAGTGAAATTCCTTCTGGTTGGCTCTAGAAGGCAGAGCCAGGAGCAATTAGTGGAGGTGGCAAACAGGCCAATATAAACTAGGTATCTGGAAGAATTTGATGATGACTGAAACTGTCCCAAAGTACAATGGGCTGCCACAGAAGATGGTGACTGCCCTGTCCTTGAAGGTCTTCAAGCAAAGGCTGGATGACCTCTTGTTAGGGATGTCGTGGTAGAGATTCCCTCTGCATATGAGTTAAACTGGATGTCCCTTCCATTTCTTAAATTCTGTCCCTTGAGAGTAGGGAGTGTTTTGTATTTCTAAAGAAGGAGAAACAGAAGTAGAAGAGGAAAAATAGGAAGAGGAGAAGCAGAAGGAGAAGATGAAGAAGAAAGAAAGAAAAAAAGAGAGAGAGAGGGAGGGAGGAAGGGAGGAAGGGAGGGAGGGAGGGAGGAAGAAAGGAAGGAAGGAAGGAAGGAAGGAAGGAAGGAAGGAAGGAAGGAAGGAAGGAAGGAAGGAAGGAAGGAAGGAAGGAAGGAAGGAAGGAAGGAAGAAAGGAGGAGAAGAGGAAGAGAAGGAGGAGGAGCAGGAAGAAAAGGAAGAGAAGAAAGAGAAGGAGGAGGAAATAAAATCATAAGTAAAGAGCTTCAGAGGCCTTCTAATCTAATTCCCATATTTTACAGATCAGGAAACTGAGACTCAAAGAGGTTAAGTCACTTGCCTAAGGTCACACAGATAATAAGTGGTATTTGATCCAGGTTCTCTGACTCCAGAGTTACCTCCAATGCCTGTACCCTCTGCTGCCTCCACAGAGGATGAGAAGAAGACAGGGAATGTGGAAAGAGAATAAGGAGAAAAGGAAAGGAGGAAAGAGGAAAAGAAAACAAAGAGAAGAAAGGAGAGACTGATAAAAAGAAACTTGACAGAAGACATCGGCGGAGTTTTCCTGGAGGCAGGAATCCGATGTTGGAATCCGACCTGTCAGCAGCACATGGAGCCCAGTTGACTTATGAAGAGTTTGATGGGAGAACATGTGGTATTGTGTGAAGGAGGCAGAGGGCGGGCAGGCGGCCAATGTTGGGGGACAGGTCTGCCATCCTTTCACTTTCCCCGGCCTGCCACTGCCTCCCAGCAGGAGCTGACCGAGTCTCAGCAGAGGTTAAGTCACTCAGCAGTCCACATTTGTGCTGAGTGGGAAAGCCCATGTGCTTCACCCCAGCTCTCCTTTATGAGGCCTAGGGAGTGGGGGTGGGAACAGGGGCAAGGGCAGCTCCTCTCTGCTGCCTTCACATTGGCACAGTGCAAGAACCTAGTGGGTATCTGCTTTCAACACCCCAAGGGCTTGTTTTCAAGCAGTTGCAGGAAGCAAGACCCAAGGCATTGAAACAAGGTATTTCTAAAACAATTGTGCTCATATGTCTGTGCATGAGTGTCACAGGATAACCCCTTTATAAAAAATGCCTTCCCCTGGATCTCAGGGTATCAACTGAGCTTTTGGGGTGGGGGAGGTCTTGGTTGATTAAATGAAGGGGTGTTTGAGGAGCTATTGTGAGCCCATCATCTTGCCAATGTTTTCCCATCAGAGCTCTCATTATGAGGTATGTCAATGGAAAAAATCTGAACTGTCAAGGCAATGATAGCCTGGAAAGGGAGGGGGGAGCAGGAGCAGCCCAGGCTACAAACAAAGCAGGCCTCCCACCCCCAACCCCCCATAAGCAGATACGTTTGTCACAACATTTTCCCACATCTCCCAACAAGTCATAGGGAACTGTTTCAGGAGGCAGTGAGACCCAACACACTGTCAAGCACCTTCCTATAAGAAGATAGAGGCACAGTCTGCCAATCCTGCCCCAGCTGTGGCAGAGGGTTTGAAACAGATCATGGGAAATAGTAGATTGTAGATTGAGAGCCAAAGGGGACCTTGGAGGTAATCTAATCTAATGCCTTCATTTCACAGCTGAGAAAACTGAGTCCTTGATAACTAGTAAGATCATATTTTTAGAGCTGAAAGAAACCTCAGAAATCATGTAGTGCATCCCCTTCATTTTACAGCTGAGGAAACTGAGTCCTTGATAGCTGGTAGCATCATATTTTTAGAGCTGGAAGGAACCTCAGAAGTCACTTAGTGCATACCCTTCATTTTACAGCTGAGGAAACTGAGGCAAACAGTTAAGTGAACTTGCCCAGGATCACACAGCTACTAAGTGTCTGAGGCTGGATTTGAATTCAGGAAGATGAGTCTTCCTAATTCTGGGTCTGGCACTCTATCCCCTGCACCACCTAACTGTCCCAAAATAATTTAGCATTAAAATGGTCCATTTACTCTTTAACATTGAGGTTGGAGAGCAATAGCAATAAGTTTAGTATTTCTGTCATCTGAGGTTCTTGATTTATTTCCTTGATCACCTCTTACCTGAATAACTGTAAGAGCCTCCTAATCAGATTCCCAGCTTCTTCAGTTATTTACTAGCTAGGTGACCCTGGGTGAGTCCCTGCAACTGTCTTGTCCTCAGTTTCCTCATCTATTGGACTAGGCAGCCCTGAGGTCCCTTCTAACTCTAGACCTATGATCTCCAGTCTTTGCACTTTCTAATCCATACTCCACCCAGCTGCCAAAATATCTTACCAACAAAAAGTCTGCCCATGCCACTCCATTGGCTGAAAAGATTCATTGGATTGGGAAACTGTGGATATATTTGGAGATTCAGGTTTTGTAAATACAAAAGAGACTAACAAAAATGTGATTTTAAAAGTTTATTTATTTACTTGTAGTTTACAAAAAAATAAGATTGTTTTTTAAATTAGGCTTTAAAAAAGAAAATTTGGAAAATGAACAGTTGGCTGCAAGGATGATATCTGAGAATAGTATTTGGATTTCTCAACCTCTGGAAGTATCCTCCCACAGATGTCAAATGAATATTACTAAAACATGGATCTCTCCATAACTATCCCCTAATCAAAAATCTTCAATGGCTCCCTATTGCCCACAGATAAAATGTAAACTCCTCATCTTGGCCTTTAAAACCTATTAGACTCTTATTTCAACCACCTTTCCTGGTCTATTACATGACACTCCCCTCCACATACTCTGTTTTTGGTGGTGTTCAATAGTGACCAACGCTTCGGGACCCCATTTGATGTTTTCTTGGCAAAGACACTAGAATGGTTTGCCATTTCCTTCCACAGTGAATCTCTTTTGTCAGGCAATCAGAGGTTAAGTGACTTGCCCAGGATCACAAAGCTGGGGGGCATCTGAGGCTGGAACTCAGATCGTCCTGATCCCAGGAAAAGCACTCTATCCACAGATTCTAGTACATTTTTTCCAGCATGTAAGAGATTTGGACGTCTTTGAAGGTAATGGGGAAGGAATCAGAATTAGTGAGATATTGAAGATTTGAGATGGAGTGTGATGATTGGATAGGCAATCTGATAGAGAAAAGAGAAGATGGGATCAGAGACACATAAAGAGGGGTTAGCAATGGTGAAGAAAAAAAAAGATACTTATTTTCAGACTAGAGAAAAGGAAGAGAGGAGGATGATTTAAAACAAAGTGTTTTGAGAAGAGAAGAGAGAAGAAGGATTTCATGGTGGATGACCATGATTTTTTTTCAATAAAGTTGAAGGTAAGATCCTCAGCTCAGGAAAAGAAGAGGTATAGGAAGCTTGAGTAGAGAAGAGGGGGCTCCAAACATCTCCTCCTGTGGTAAATTGTATAGAGGATGTATTCTAGAACAGTAGAAGAGCCCAGCTGAAGGCAGGTAAAAATCAATTTGCAGTGGACCCAGTTGGCATGATCTTGTGACTTCCTTCAGCACTGAGAGGTGAGTAGGAGTTGAAGGGACAGGTGGTGGGAGTGATCTGGGCCTGGGGTTTGGCAAGGGATGAGCAGTGATGGGACAGAGGAGGAGGGGGCAAGGTGGTTCAAGAGTAGAGGGCATTATGGGATTCAGTTGTTAACAATAGGGTCAAGACTCGGAAGGGGGGAAAGAGAAGTCAGAGAGTTATGATAGCCTCAGAAAGTACAGAGGGACTGGAGGCCATCCTGATAGCCCCAGGAGTCAGTGGGTTCCCCTCACTACAACTCTTCAGGTGCAGGCAGGTCTACTGCTCATCCAGGATATGGTAGAGGATTCCTCATCAGACAAGGGACCTCTGAGATGCCTCCTGCCTCCAAGATTCTGTGGTTTAATTCAGTACAGTGGAGTTTAACAAGCAGTTATTTATTAAGTTACTATTTTGGGGTAACCATTATGATTGGCCCTGGGTTTACAAATACAAAAATGAAACTGTCCCTCTTTTTGAAGGTATCCGAAACAACAAGTATGCACATAACAATCCATTAATAAATCAATAAGCATTTATTAAAAACTTTCTATGAGCTCTGTGCTGCACTAGATAATGAATGCCTTCCATTCTACTGGAAAAACCATGTAACATCTAGCAATCCTTTGATAAATCAATAGGCATTTATTAAGTGTTCGCTATTGTGCTAGGTGATGAGGATTCAAAGATTCCTCATTCTATTGGAAACAGCATGGGCACACACAACAATCCATTGATAAATCAACAAGCATCTATTAAGTATTTACATTTATGGAGTACTTGTTAAATCTAACAACATGTTAACTGATGAGGATACAAACTTAAAAATTAACCAGTCCCTGTCCTCAGGGAGCTTAAATTCTGCTAGAAACAATATGTATACATATAGCAATCCATAGAAAAATCTACTGGCATTTATTAAGTACCCACTCTAAACCTGGCTCTATGCTAAGTAGCCCCCTGAAAATGCAGAGTTAAAAATGAAAGAATCCCTATTGTTTCAGGGAATCTTACTTTCTACTGCAATAATGTGATGGATGTTAATTAACTAAGTATATAAGTAAATACAACATCATTTGATAAAGTGGAAAAAATACTAGTCCCTCTATGAGGAGCCGGCTTCTATAGTGAGCTTGGATGAAGATAAAAGATTCTGAGAGACAGAGAGGGGGTGGGAGGGGAATGGAACACTCCAGCCATGGAAGCAAGGAAAAGTATATGAATGTACACAAACTACGGAGAGAGAACGGCTTTTCTTTCATTAATCTATCATTGGTTGACAAATATTTGAGATGAAGAGAATGGGAAAAGGACTTGGTAACTAGACCAGTTTGGTAGGAACACATTATTCAAGAGGGGGATTCATGGGAAATAAGACTAAAATGGGAAGATTGGAACTAGGGTCTGGTGAGCCTTAAATACCAGTGTAAGACATTTATCTTTTATCCTAGGATAAACAGGGAACCACTGAAATATCATGAGCATTTATGATGTCTTGCCATACATTCTCCATAGAAGGCCTACCCACCATATTATAGGCAGGTCTCCCTCTGTTTTATTTTTTTAATATTTCATTAACACCAGTGTTTCCAGCACTTGGATTGTTCCTTTCCTTTCTGCCATATGACTAGCCAATGTCCTCTTCTGGCCAAATATGCCCTTAATCCTGCCTTCCAGCTAATGAAGGAAAAATTGGCAAATTACCATACATGACTACTGAGTCTGAGTGTGAGAATGACAGAAAGATCACATCAAATATTTCAGTTGAAAGCCAGTTACTGATGCTGTTTTTTTTCCTTTCTTTGCCTTCTTTTGTGTTGTTTTTGCCTTTCTTTTTTTAAGACAAGTCCAAACTTTATTTCAAACTGTATTTTAAGTTTAAAGTTATTAAACAAATCACAATGACAAAACAAAAAAGAGAAGTGTGCAGCAAGCCTTGAATCTAGGGAGAATTCTATCTCTAATGTGTGACCTACCTGAGCAAAAGAAGTGAGCATAACCTAAGGCAGTGGGTCAAAAACTAGTTTATATTTCTATATAGATGGAAACAAGTTTATTTAGTGCCCATGGAAGACACACTTTGGTGGAGAGGCAAAAATTTGAGTATTTTTCAAAGGTGTGGCTAGGTGGTGCAGAGGATAGAACTCTGGGCTTGGAATCAGGAAGAAGATTTATTTTAATGAGTTTAAATCCAGCCTTAGAAATTTACTAGCTGTGTGACCCCAGGCAAGTCACTTCACCCGGTTTGCCTCTGTTTCATCATCTGTAAAATAATCTGGAGAAGGAAATGGCCAACAACTCCAGTATCTCTGCCAAGAAAACCCCAAATGGGGTCACGAAGAGTCAGACATTATTGAAATGACCAAACGACAACAACAAAAACCTTTCAGAGATTAAAAATGCATCTGGGAAGAGAACAGTCTTAGCACTTCTGACACAAGCCAATGAATTACCAAAAAAAATAAATAACTGATATTGTCACTTGCAAATAGTTTTAAAAACAGAGAACACAATAGACTCTCCTGGTAGCTAAGGTATGTTGTCATTGAGGGAGGGACTCATCATGATTCTAGAATGAGAACCATGTGGTATCAATAATAGGATACCCTAAGGGAAAACCCTGGATTTCCCCTTGTAATTTGTCTCCATGGTGTTTTCCTTTTAATTCCCACATCCACATGGTTTAGTAATGCCCCTTGCATTTATCTGATGAACCTTGGTACAATATCTGAATTCTCATTGGGACTTAAGTGCTTTCCATGGCAATTATGACAATATTCCCCTGTGAAGGAGTGCAGGGACCAGTTATTCAAATACAAACCAAATAAGATTTTAGTTCTGTCCCATCACATTCACTGCCAAAGGACATCTTACTGCTTTGTTATCTTACTACATATTCAAAATAATAGATTTTCTTGTATTTTCGAGATAAAATAAGGAGAAAACACTCCTATTGATCCCTTTGAGTAGAATTCCCTCATCAATCTATGAACATTTATTAAGCACCTACTGTATACCAGGCACTGTGTTAAGTGCTGAGGAGTCAAAACGAGGCAGAAGACAGTCCCTGCCTCAAAACGAGGCAGAAGACAAGTCCCTGTCCCTGCTTACAATCTACTGGTGGAGAAAACATGCAAACAAATGTATACAAACAAGCTATATAGAGAATAAGTAAGAAATAATTAACAAGGGGAAGGGTCTAGAACTGAGAGGAGTTTGGACTGTAAAAAGCTGGACTGGAAGTCAGGAGGTGGAATTGGATAACTGTCCAAACTGTTGACTTCAATCTCCACCAAGGCTTTCCCTATTCCCTCAGTCCTCTGAGTAGCAGCTAATCTCTGACTTCTCCCTCCTGATGAGGTATAGCACATAGAACACTGGATTTGGGTTGTAGAAAGTCTCAGATTCAAATCCCACCTGAGACATTTATATTCACCGCAGCCTTGGGATCCTGGACTTCCATTTGGTGGCTGGTGAAATATCTCCATTTCTCTACCAACCTAGACCCACCACACTGTTGCTTCCTGACCACCTTCATGCCATGGGGATGTACACACACTTCCCTCTTCCCCATCTTCACATATGGGTCTAGAAAAAATTAGCAAATAACTTAAACAAACACTACCATTTCTGAAGAGAATGTGCCCATCCATTGCCTATGGCTTTACTCCATCCTTGTGCTTTCCTGCACCTATGTGTTACCTTCCCAATTAGAGTGTAAGCTCCCTGAAGACAAGGAAGGGTTGTCTTGCTTTTGGTATTTTTATGACCATCTCCCAGTGCCTGGCATAGACTAAGTACTGAATTTTATTTTCATTCACTCATTACTAGCTATATGAAGCTAGGCAGATCACTCAGCTTAGATCTTAGCTTCAGTTTTCTTAACATGGGAAACTAAATAAAATAAAATGACTATAGAATGATCTCACAGAGTTGTGAGGCTTGGATTCAATGATGTATATAAATCACAAAATGTAAAGTTCATTTTAAATGTTATTTATTAGTGCAAGCTATTAAGGAAATTCCTTTGATGGACAGTATTATTGTATTATAGTGAATATGTAGCTATATGTGGAACTTTCCCCCTTGCTCTTCTGGCTTGTGGAGTTTCTGCAGGCTTAAGACCTCAGACAAGCAGGATTTTCTTCTGTTGTTGGCCTGGTGGGCAAACAGCATCCCCTACCATCTAAACCAAATGAGGTACTTTGCATCTCTGCTCACTTCCTTCTGTAGCCATTCATAAAAGTAACTCAATATTTCTCAAATGATGTCATGTGGACAAGATTCTTGTCCCCAATAGAATTGGAAGGGAGAGCTCCTGAAGCACCTTCCAATTTTAATATTCCATAATAATAAAAAATGATTATGAAGGTGATAATGGCAGTAACATTAGCTGATATTTGCACTGGAGAAGTGCCTTACCCAAATGACCTCATTTGGTTATAAATTCTCATACTATGGAAGCTGACTCTTTGATTCATCAGGAAGCTGAGATGGTAGGGGATGCTTTCTACCTACCAGGCCAGCAACAGAAGAAAGTCCTACCTGCCTGAGGTCTTAAGCATGCAGAAGCTTCAGAAACCAGAAGGTCAGGGGGAAAATTTCCCGGTCATTCACCATCCTGTTCACCCTCCTCTGGATGTCATGGTCAGAACAGAATATACTGATTAGAGAGCATAGAAACCCTCCTGGTTAAGTGAGGGGTTTTGGAACTTTTGGCTCTGGTTATTTGAATTCTATTATGATTGTTTTGAAATAAGAGCTTTCTCTTCCCCTGCCTATGAATAACTGAAAAAGGCTTGTCTGGAGATTTGAATCAGTGAACAAAGACCAAACCACACTGACCGTAAGGTGAAGTAACAGAACCATGAGAGCTATTTGCTTTGTGCCAAGAATGAAAAGACAAACTTTGCTTATGTGACTTGGGAACAAGGTTGATCAAGCTTGTTTTCAAATAATGTATTAGGGATGTTCCATAGCTATAATTAACCAAGCCCGTGAAGAACTTTTGTTACTCTGTTCAAATAATGGGCACCATGGATAGAAAGAAACCACAATGAATATTTTCCTTTTTCTATTTTGCATGTGAATGAAAACAATAACCTATGCAGATGTGAATATAGCCTCCAAAAATGTAGGCTCATTTTGAGAGCTGGGGGCAGTAGGATTGGAAAGTGCTTAATTTGGAATCCATGGCCCTGGTTTTGAATGCTAGTTCTGCTTTTTTCTACTTGTGGGGTCTTAGGCAAGTCACTTGACTTCTCAGGGACTCAGTTTCCCCATCTGTAAAATGAGGAGATGGGAGACTTCTGAGGTCCCTCCCAGCTCAATATCTCTGATCTTTTTTGTGTGGCCTTGGTTACTAAATTTCTCTGGTCCTTAGTTTCTTCATCCATAAAATCAGAGGGTTGGATTAAATGGCCTCTAAGGTCCCTTTTAACTCCAAACTTTTAATTCAAATCTTCATTACCTGAAGCATCATAATGTCTGACTTCATTTCCCACCTGGCTACTCTCCAAGACTTCATCATCTCCAGAAACTCAACATTCTGCAACGTGGAATCAACTCTGAAACTCCCACTTCTCGGTACCCCCAGCCATTGGGGTGCCCTCCCACCTCTGGTTAGAGAAGGGGTAGACATTGGTGAGCTCCTCTCCAGCCTTCCACCATTTAAAGCAGTGCCCATCATCATTTCCCACATGGCTGCTCCCCTGGGCTTCATGATCTTCAGAAACTCATCATCCTTCAAGATGTTGTTGATTTTTGTCCTTTGTTCTCAAAGAGGACCACGACACCAGGAAAGTGATGCTATGACTTGCAAGTGGGTTTAACTTGCCCAATGACCCATAGGTAGTAAGGAGCTGAATTGAGATGTGAAACCCAGTTCTCTGACTCGACCCCATTTTCCTCCTCTGTAAAATGGGGGGAGGGTGACTCAGATGGCCCCTGAGTCCCTTCCCACTTATCTATAATCCTATGACAACCAAACCCAGCTCACTTTCTGCTATGCTACACAATCAGAAGATTGGGGTTTGAATCTATTTCCTACCTCTGTGACTCTGGACAAGGTACTTTAACCTCTATGGAACTCAGTTTCCTCCTCAGTAAAATGAGAAGGTTGAATTAGATGGGCTCTAAGTCTTCTCCCATCTCTAAATCTTATCAGAAGTCAGCCTGTGTTCCAACCCCAGGTCTCAAGCTTGGTGACCTTAAGCCAGTCTGGACCTCTGAGTTCTCAGGTTCCTTTCTTAAAAAAGGAAATGGATGGGCCATAGAATGTAAGCCCCCTTCTTGAGAGAAGAGACTGTTTTAGTTTTGCATCTCTGTATCCCTGGCACCCAGCACTGTGCTTGGCCAATCCCTGGTGGGATTAAAACGCTCGTTTTCAGATTGCTCGGAAATCCCCTGATTCAGCACAGTCAGATTGAAATGGATTATTTGACCATTCCAAACACCAGTTATCATAAAACTTCTACTTATATGAGGATTTTTGAGCAACTCACTTTCTTTGCCTAGGCTATAATTGGTTGGCAGTAAAGTAAAAAGATTAGACATGGACCAAAATCTCTTAGACCCTTGGAGTCTGGGTTGAACGTGAGAGAATGGGTTGTGTTTTGCTGCCATCTGGTGGCGAAAATAGTTTAAACGCCCCTTAAGGCAGTAAGGAGGACTTCTTTGTATTAATAATTAAGGGAGGAGTCCAAGCAATAGATGGAGAATCTTGGCTTTCAGAGAACAGTTTATTACCAGGTGATATGAGAACATTTAGAGAATGTTCAAAATCTCTTAAGTACGGAGAAGGAAGGGATCCCAGAGGCCATCAACCCCATCATTCTCTGGACATGGAAATTGATGTTTCCTGGAAGAGAGGTGCCATGTGTGATGGTTTAATCTGTCCCAGTTTACACAGGATCACAGAGTCTGGAGCATTTAAAGGCCACATAATTCAAGACCCTCATTTTACAAATGAGGAAACTGAGGCCTGGAGAGGTAAAATTACTGGTCTACTATCACACAATGGCAAAAGCTGAACCCAAATCCTCTGACTCTAAAGTCCATTTTCTTTCCACCGTACCCTGATGATACCAATAAAACAGAATTTACCAGCATATCAAGGCCCTTTACCTTTCTAGATAAGTACTTTTCTCTATCGAGATTATTTCTAAGATCTATAAATGTTTCACAAAACCGATAACAACACACAAAGACTCAGAGGGTTATACATGAAATGAAGTATTACATGCAGGTGATCTTTTGATGTCTACACTTTTTTCATTTGACACAGACTAGCAACAATAAGAGTTTGCACTTAAGAAGAAGAAGAACTAACATTTATATAGTACCTACCACATGCCAGGCATTTTACAATTATCTTATTTGATCCTCACAACAACCCTAGGGGGGGAGAGGGGAGATGCTGACATTATTCCCATTTTACAGGTGAGGAAAATGAGGCAAACAGAGGCTGAGTTAGTATCTGATCCTGGGTTTGTACTTGGGTCTTTCTGACTCCAGACTCTATCTATTGCACCAAGCACTCTACGTGTTATCTCATTTAATCCTTTCAACGGTCAGCTCTATTTGCTAGCATCCCCTTCTGAACGTCTTTCTGGGTTGTTTTTTTCATGTATTCTGATATTTTCTAGATTATCGTGATCATTTTAGAGATGAGAAAACTGAGGCTCAAGCTGTGTATTCCAGGCCACAGTTCTGAATTATAAATCTGAGCCCCAGAGCCCTGGTTTTCTGACATATGTCTAGTCTTCCTCCTACTCTTGGCCTGTAGTTACTTTCACTGTCCAATGGTGGGTTTCTTCCAATCTGATAAAACAGATACCAGGCAAAGGAAAGAGAAGAAGGAAGAGGCCTCCCAGCTCTTGTGGGAAGTCAATTGTATTTCCCCTAGAAGATAAAGTCCAGCCGGAGAGCAGAGAAGGGGCATGAATCAGAAATGGTGCATTCGTCTCTGGCTACAGCAAAGGAAACGGATGCTATGCCTCCTGACTCTTGAACACAGTAAATACACAGAGTGAGGATGGAGGGAGATGGGAAACAGGAAAGAGGGAAGCTGACCTTGAAATGCAGCACTCCCAGAGGGGCAGGAAACAGCCACACGTGGGCATAGCTACACGTGGGCATAGCCACACGTGGGCATAGCTGGGTGATTGGGGATAAATTCAGAGACCCAAATTGGATCTGCTTCCCCTGTGAAATACACTTTGATCTCCCACCTTGTGGCAGGTGTTGTCATCATTTTGTCTTTAGTCCCATCCCCAAAAAAAAACACAGCATAGTGCCCTGGAGATTTTGGAGCTCCCCCTGGAGGGGGAACCTGAGTTCAAAATACAGTTCTGTTCCTTCCTACTTATATTATTATAGGCAGGTCCCTTAATTTGTATGTGCCTCATTTTCCTCCTCTATAAAATGGGTCAGACTAAATAGTTACTGAGGTCCTTCACACTTCTAAATCCTGTGTTGCACACACACACACACACACACATAACAATGTTTTGTTGTTGTTCAGTAGTTTTCAGTTGTGTCTGATCCTTGATCATCTCATTTAGAGTTTTCTTGGTAGAGATACTAGAGTGGTTTGCCATTTCCTTCTCCAGCTCATTTTACAAATGAGGAAACTGAGGCAAACAGGGTTAAGTGACTTGCCTAAGGTCACACAGCTCGTGAATATCTGAGGTCAGATTTGAACTCAGGAAGATGACTCTTCAAGGACCCCAGACCCAGCACTCTGTGCACTATGGCACCACCTAGCTGCCCCAAGCAACAATATCAAGGGGAAAACATAAAAAACAATGAATCTGTCCCTTTTTAATCTGTTGTTATTGTTGTGTCCACTTCATGATACCAATGCTCACGTCATCTTTCAGGTTCTCACTTTCCTCATTTGTGAAAATGGAGGTAGCAGTACCTCAAATTAGTAAATAGGTCACTAAAACAAAGTGAGAAGGATCTCAGAGACCACTTTTGACACTTTCTAACTATAGACAAGTCACTCCCTCTCTCTCTGAGGAAGTCTTAGTGGTACAAGGAATATTGTGCTGAACCTGGAGTCAGTTAGGGATGAGTTCAAATCCAGCCTTTGATTCTTACTAGCCTGTAACCCTAGGCTATATGATCTCTGACTGCCTCAGTTTCCTTTTCTGTAAAATAAGATGAATGATCCCTATAGTGCCCACTTCACAGGACTATCCTGAGGCTCAAATAGGATAATTCTATAAAGCTCTCTGAGGTATTGTGGGCCAAGAGAAAGAATGACAGTGCTGGAGTCAGAGGCCATGGGCTTGAATCCTGCCTCTGATTCTTACTGTGTAATGTTGAGTAATCAGAGCTTTAAATCAGAGTAATCAGGAGGAACTGAGTTCAAATTTGACCTCAGACACTTACTAGCTGTGTGATACTGGGTAAGCCACTTTTAACCCTGTTCGCCTTAGTTTCCTCATCTGCAAATGATCTGGAGAAGGAAATGACAAACTACCCCATTATTTCTGCCAAGAAAACCCCAAATAGGGGCATCTAGGTGGTGCAGTGAATAGTCAGGAGGACCTGAGTGCAAATGTGACCTCAGACACTTGACACACTTGCTAGCTATGTGACCTTGGCCAGATCACTTAACCCCAATTGCCTTGCCTTCCCCCCTCAAAAAAAAACCCAAATTAGGTCACAAAGAGCTGGGCATGGCTGAAATGACTGAACAGCAACAACACCTCAAGCAAGCCACTTAGCATCTTTGTGCCTCAGTTTCCTCCTTTATAACATCAAGGCATTGGTCAAAATGGACTCTGAGTTCTATAATTTGGAACCTAAAGCACCCTCTGTACTGAAAAGCCAATATAAATATCAGTTATTACCATTACCTGCCTCCCTAGGGAGCAATGGACAGAGCGCTCTGGAAATCTCAGAGACCGTAGAAATGTGAACTACTATAATGTGTGAAAAGTGCTTGGCAAACCTTAGAGTGCTCTATCAATGCTAGTTATTGAGGGGAAGATGGTGAATGAATGTCCTTAGGTATTTATTCTAGTGTTTTATCTCCCAAATAATGATCTCTTCCCGCAGCATGAGCCCTTGGACGGTGGACAATGCCCTAAAATAAATATTCTGTTTGCTTAAGAGATTATGAAATCTCCTTTGGTAGAGATGGGAAGCTTTCAGTCTGGAGGAGGGGGTCCAACCCTGGCCTTCAAGGTCACTCAACTGACCAGGGCTGGAGTCAGGAAGACCTGAGTTCAAATTTAATCCCAGGGTTTTTTTTCCCACACACACACACTAGCTGTGTGACCCTGAGTAAGTGGCTTAACCTCTGCATCTGCAAAATAATAGCACCTACCTTCCAGGATTGTTGTGAGGATCAAATGAGATAATAATTATAAAGCACTTAGTACAGTACTTGGCACATAGTAAGCACTAATATAAATAGTTACCGTTGCTGCAGCTGCTGCTTTTACGGAGATATGATCAATCCTGTGCCCGCTACTATAAAAGCTCAACCAGGCTCTGCAAGTCTTCAGGGGTAATATCTTGAGAGGCCACAAGAGGGAGACATTGCTCTAGGAAAGCAGGTCCTTTGCCTAGAAAATTAAATGGTGTTCCCTTGTTGAAAGAATGACCCAATGAAAATGAGGAAGAGAAGGTAGGACTAGGGATCATAGCCCTAGAGCTTAAAGGTACCTCGGAGGCCATCAAATCCAATCCCCTCAGTTTACAGGGGAGAAAACTGAAGCCCACGAGGAGAAGTGACAGTCCCAAGGTCACATATCTGTCTGTGGCTAAGCAGGGATTTGACCCAGGCTCTCTAATTCTTGGGCTAGGTTCTTTCCAGGATTTCAAAAGCTCTCATGCTCACACATTTTAAGAAAAAAATGAAAAAGTTTTTATAACAAATTCCAACAATATTTACCGTTTGTTTAATGTAGAAGTGTGTATTGGTGATTCA
Organism: Petaurus breviceps papuanus; assembly: GCF_028583685.1. NCBI lineage: Eukaryota > Metazoa > Chordata > Mammalia > Diprotodontia > Petauridae > Petaurus > Petaurus breviceps. Next base: position 699,581 of record NW_027186303.1, read on the forward strand.
CTGGGTGTTTTTGGTTTTCTCCTGAAAGGTAAGTGGATTGGTTAACTTCTTGACTTGAGATCTTAACAAACATTGATTTTTATGTTTTTTTTTTCATTTTTTCTCCTCTTTTCTTTATGGGTTCATAATTCTAGAACTGGAAGGTCAGAGGCCATCTAGTCCTCTCCCCTTTTGTTACAGAGGAGAAAACTGAGACCCATAGAAATTAAGTGACTTACCTAAGGTACAAAGCAAGAGGCAGAATGAAAGGCAAGATGTGACCTCTGGCTCCCAGCTGGGGTTCTAACCACTCTACTACACTATCTCTATCCCTCTTTCCCTCCCCTTTGGACTTTCTCTTTCCACATTCATTTATCTTCATTTCTCCCCATTAATTAGGTATAATATAAAACTGAAATTTGCCCTATTTGTTCTGTTTATTAAAAACCATGTTTCCTTTTCTTCATTTTAAAATTTGGCAACTGGAAATTTTACTATTTCTCGCTAGAACCAAATAAAAGCATAAATAAAATCTAGGCCACCACCACCCTTCCAGTTCCCCAGGTACTGTCTTGTCCTTCTACCTTCACATCACTCAGAAACAACTCCTTCCCTCCCCTCCCACAGCCACAATTCGAGTTCTGCCCTTCTCACCTCTCTCCTGGACTATTGATGTAGTGCCTTCACCAGATGGGTCTTCCTGACTCCAGTCTCTGCCCACTCCAATCCATCCTTCACTCAACTGCCAAGGTAATTTTTCTAAAGCATAAAGCAAAGATCTGACTGTGTCACTCCCTGGTCAATGAAGTCTGATGGCTCCCTATTACCTCTAAGGCCAAATCTCCAATCTTCTGTTTGGCATTTGAAGCTCTTCACACCATAGCCCTCTCCAGCCTTTTTTGTTGTCTTACATTTTACTCCTCTCCCATTGTCCTACTTGTATCTCCTCAAATGAGACACTCCATCTCCCAGTCACATACCTTGGCATTTCAGGCTCTCTGGAATCTGAAATGTTTTATTCCCTGACCATTGTTTTTAAATAACTGAGTGAAATGTTAAATTTCAATTAGAGATTAGTGAAAGTAAAGATGGTATTTTTCCTATCCAAGTCTATGGACCTTCTGAAATAGTGGACCCTAGGTTAAGAATCCTTATCTTAGATAAGAGAACACCTAATTGATTACACAAGTACGCACGCCGGCACGCGCGTACACACACACACACACACACACACACACACACACACACACACACACTCTTCACAGAAGGAGAAAGTGACTTGCCCAGAGTCCCACAGGTAGGGATGGGATTTGAATCCAGGACCCAAGACTCCTTTTTCTCTGTCTCTCAAGGAGGGACAAAGGACTTTCTTTACAATTCTGTGGAAAAGGCAGGTTGTACAGGTATTATTATTCTATTCTACAGATGGGGAAACTGAGGATTAGAGAGGGTAAATGACATGCCTAGGGGCACTTCCTTAGTGAATTCCAGAATTGAACCAAGTCCTTTATATCAGTGATCTTCATTTTTTTTCTTTTTGGAGGGGGGAGGGCAGGGCAATTGGGGGTTAAGTGACTTGCCCAAGGTCACACGGCTAGTAAGTGTGAAGTGTCTGAGGCCAGATTTGAACTCAGGTCCTCCTAACTCCAGGGACAGTGCTGTATTCACTGTGCCATCTAGCTGCCCCATCCTCATAATTTTTTAAAGTCTCTTAGCCTGTGTTAGATTTTTAAATGTTTCTTTTGCTTTTGAAACATCAAACAAAATGGACATTCCTATATACAAGGTAGAACAGAAAATAAGGATCACTCATGAACCCCCAGTTCTCTTCTATGTCTGCTGGCTTGTCTGTCCTGCTATAGATATCCAAGAAGCATAATCAACACTTGGATCTGGCTGGGACCTTAGGGCTGATCTCATTTAATTCCTTCATTTAGACACTTTGGCAGAGCAAAGCTGCAGAGGGGCTGATGTGAGCTCCATGGCTTCCTGATAGATAAGGCTCTACCTTGGAAGGCAGTGAAGTTCTCATCCCAAAAGGCCCTCAACTCAGGGGGAATTCCCACTCAGTATCCTGTGATTGTGGGATCTACTCTCTATATGATCTCACACAAGGTATTTCAACCTCTATTTCAACCCTGTTTTCTCCTTGAGGTTACTGACATTTGCAATATCAACTTCATAGCATTGTTGTAAAGAAAGTAGGATTTAACTAGGGACAAGACCTATGCTTTCGTTGGTATATAGAAACATCAGATGAGCAAACTCCCTCTACTAATGCAAGTTGGCATCAGCTTGCCCATCCATGGTCCTCGAGTTGCTGGAAGTACCTCGACCAGCCAGTCAGCCAGACTGTAATATCAGCACGACTTGATCCCAGGTCTCCCTAGCTTCAAGAAGAGCTGTCCTATCCACCATACCCACTGCTTCTCTGCTGTTTAAATACTAAATTATTGTTATTGGAGGAATTCAGTTTCCGCAAAGCACCATGATTCAGACCTGTTCTTGGAAGAGAAGGAAACTAATTCTATTTTTATGGGAGATGGTATGTTATAAAAGTCAGCCTCTGAAAGATTTATTCTTGAGGCAAATGGGAGTAGTGGTCTTGCCTCAGACATTTCCAGCTGTGTGTCCCAAGATAAATCACTTAACTGCTCTGGTTCAGGCTGGTCAGCTGCAAAATGGGGGTAATAATAGAACCCACCCAGAACCAATAATATCATTCCAGAATGGTTGTGAGGATCAGATGAGGACATCTATAGGAAGTGCTTTGAAAACCTTAACGTGCTCTATGAAAGTGAGTTATTGGCAGCTACGTGGCTCAGTGAATAGAGCACTGGCCCTAGAGTCAGGAGGACCTGAATTCAAATCCAGCTTCAGACACTTAACACTTACTAGCCCTGTGACCTTGGGCAAGTCACTTAACCCCAATTGCCCTGCTCTCAAAACAAAAAAAAATAGTTATTATTCAAATAATGACAAAATAAAACAAAGAATGAAAGGGAATAGGAGTGACTATCATAGTAGCAAACCTTCAATTATTCTGTAGGAGGAAAAAGAGAGAGTCATTCCCAGATGACTCCTCTCCTGTTTGTATAAACATGTGTTACTAAAGTAGCTCTTAGAGGTTTGTACTCTCCCCAGAAAGTCCTTGTTTAAATGTATGTTATCTTGAATGGTTAATATCCAAACTCAGGAATTTGGGCCTCAGTTTCCTTCTCTGCAAAGTTAGAATGATACATGGCATGCTTTCACATCAGGGCTCTTGGGAGGGTCAAAGAAGATAATGTGTATAAATCACTTTTGTGGTTGTTGTTCAGTCCTATCCAACTCTTCATGACCCCATATAGACCATATAGCACACCAGACCCTTCTGTCCTCCACTATCTCCCAAAGTCTTTCAAAGCTCATATTCCTTGCTTCCAAGACATTATCTATCCATCTCATTCTCTGCCATTCCCCTTCTCCATTTGCCTTTGATCTTTCCCAAAATCAGGGTCTTTTCCAATGAGTCCTGTCTTCTCATTATGTGTGCTAAGTATTTAAGCTTCAGTATTTGACCTTCCAGTGAATACCCTGAATTAATTTCTCTAAGTATAGACTGATTTGATCTCCCTGCTATCCAAGGAACTCTCAAAAGTCTTCCCCAGCACCACAATTCAAAAGCATCAATTCTGTGGCGCTCAGTTTTCCTTATGGTCCAACTCTCACAGCCATATGTTGCTACTGGGAAAACCATAGCTTTGACTATTCAGACCTTTGTCAGCAAGGTGATGTCTCTGCTTTTTAGAACACTGTCCAACTTTGCCATAGTTTTCCTTCCAAGAAGCAAGTGTCTTTTAATTTCACAGATGCAGTCACCTTCTACAGTGATCTTTGAGCCCAAGAATATATAATCTGACACTGCTTCCATGTCTTCTCCCTCCATTTGCCAGGAAGTGATGGTGAACTCCCTCCCTTCTTTGTAATGGACTTGGGAAACCCACGTTCAAATCCAAACTCAGACACTTAATTAGCTTTGTGACCCTGGACATGTCACCTAAAAAAAACTATCTGTCTTCCTCAGTTTACTCACCTGTAAAATGAGAATAATAAAAGCCCCTAGTTCCTGGGGGTTTTGTGAAGATAAAAATGAGATAATAGTAGTAAAGTGATGCCAGCCCGGGAGTCAGGAGGACCTGAGTTTGGTTCTGGCCTCAGACACACACACACACACACACACACACACACATGCTAACTAGCCGTGTAATCTTGGGCAAGTTACTTAACCCCAATTGTCCTCCAAAAGGCAAAA
>NW_027186303.1:703953-737148 GCF_028583685.1 Petaurus breviceps papuanus
GTCAGGAGGACCTGAGTTCAACTCCAGCCTCAGACACTTAACACAAACTTGCCCTGTAACTTGGGCAAGTCACTTAACCCCAATTGCCCTCCAAAAGGCAAATTATATATATATATATATATATATATATATATATATATATATATATATATATATATATATATATATTAGTAAAGTGAGTTGCAAGTTTTAGAGGACTACATGCATGCTAGCTATTATTATCATTCTTAATTGGTTAATTTGACTGCACTGTTTTTCTCCTCTTTTGTGCATGTTATAAAACGGGTTCTTAATCTTTTTTCTGTGATTAGATCTCTTTGACAATCAATCTAGTGAGCCTCTGGACCCTTTTCAGAATAGTATCTTTAAATGCATACATAAATACAATAGGATCATAAAGGAAACTAAAAATGTTGAAATATAATTATAAAAGTAATTTGAGATCATGGGAACAAGACCAAAAAAAACTATTTTAAATGATTATTCTCTGGAAGGAATATATTAGGAAAGTGTGTGTGATAAAGAAAACCAAAGATATTAATATAGGCTGACCCCTTCATTTTCCAGATGAGGAAACTGACCCCAGGTGAGGAGTCATAGCAGTATCCGAATAGAGGCGAAAGGGACCTCAGAAGCCAGGAAGCCTCATTTGAAAGATGAAGAAATTAAGGTCAATTAAGTAAGTGATTTGCTCGATTTCAGACAGGAAGGATCAAAAGTGAAATTTGAACTCAGGCCACCTGACTCCACCCTCAGAGCTCTTTTCCCTGAAAGAGATGCTAAAGAGCAGAGCCCGCCCTCACACCCGTCCTCTGGTTCCAAATTCAGAGCCCCGCCCTGCCCGATGCCCAGAGGACCTGCTGACTCACCTCCGTGGGGGGGGAAAAAAAAAAAAAGAGGGGAAAGAAGCGAAAATCGCAGAAAAAATGAACCCAAAAAAAAAAAAAAAAGGAAAAGGAAAAGCGCCCTGGAGCAGGGATGGCTCCTGGTGCCTGCAAACATCCTCCGACTTGGAACTCTGGCTGCTGCCCTGTCTCCACAAATAATAAATGACCGGTCTTCCTCTATGAAAAACAGAAAGCCACAGGCTCTGACCTGTGGCCAGGAAGCCCCTAAGCCCTATCAGTTCCGAGCAAACTTTCGCTGCATTTTTCGAGCCGCTGATCTTCAATGCTAGAGAAACAATGAAAGAGTACCATGAGATTAGTGCAATCACGGGGTGCTAGCTGCTTGATCCACTTAACAAAAGGTTCTTAATCTGGGGTCCACAAACTTTTGTAATATATATTTGGACAACTGTGCTTCAATCTAATTGGTTTTCTTTGTAATACTATGTATTTTACTTTATGAATTTAAAAATGATTCTTAAAAGGGGTCCATAGGGTTCATCAGATACAGAACTGTTCTGTGAAGTTTGAATTCAATCACAGGGTCGCACTTGAGGACCTAGAGGGCCCCTGGTGGTTTTAAGGGCTCAGGTTCACACACACACACACACACACACACACACACACACACACACACACACACACACACACACACCTGCCCCAAGGGGTCCAGGACACACAAAAAGTTAAGAACCCCTGCCCCTAGGGAATTAAAGTTCATTAAAAAATAATTTCTGAGTCCAAAATCTAACTGCCGGTAGAGAAAAACATTTCACCCAAAATCAGCATAAGATTTCTTAAACTCAATGCCTGGCATTCAATTTGACAAGGCCTATTTTAAAAGATTTTTTTTTAAATTCCCTTGAAGAAATCAAAGACCAAAAGAACAGTAAGTTTGGAATTGTAAAGGAACCCTGAGGCCATTAATGCAGCCTGAGAAGTGGTAAAGCTAAAATAAGATAATGGATGTAAGCTCTACAAATCTGAAAACTTTATATAAATGACTGTTGTTATCATCATCACCATCAGCCTCCAATCTGGTGATGATGTCATTCCCTGAGCCTTCTACTGCCCCGCCTCCTCATGCTGAGCTCAATGTTTATAGAGCTATACTATGGGGGAGGGGGGGGCAAAGAGGGGGAGGGATGAAGGGAGGTATGCCCAACTTTATATTCAATCTCCATTCCTGTATAAACTATATTTGATTGCTTACCATCTTATGGAGCCAGGAGGGAAGGAAGAGGGAAGGAAGGGAGGGAGGGATAGCATTTGAAACTCAAAACTTTTTTTTTAAGCCAAAAATACGGGTGGCTAGGTGGCACGGTGACTGGCCCTGGAGTCAGGAGGACCTGAGTTCAAATTTGGCCTCATACATTTAACATTTACTAGCAGTGTGACCTTGGGCAAGTCATTTAACCCCAATTACCCTGCCTTCCCCTCTCCACAAAAAAAAAGCAAAGAATTTTAATTGTTTTCCTATGTAATTGGAAAAATAAAATGATATTTTTTAAATTTTTTAAATAAATTTAATCTGAATTACTAATACTTTCTTAGGTCTAGAAAATCAACAAAGTCCTAATTTGTTATGATCATTGATTTCTGAGATATAAATGATTATGATGAATTTTACTACCCCTTCCTCCAGCCTCCTCATTTTATGAATGAGAAATTAATACCAAAAACACAAAATGATTGGTCCAAATTCAAACAGGAAATTGAAGGTAGGGATTATTTCATACTTTATATTTCTATGACCAGCACCAGCACACTGCCTGCAACAGAGTAAATGCTTAATAAATGGCTATTGATTAGTTTCTTTATCTGTAATAAGGTGTTTAGACTCAATGGCCCCTTAAAGTTTTTTCTAACTTTAAGTCTAGGATCCTGTGACCATGGACCAATCTTTTTGACTTTGGGGGCCTTGGATTCCTCATCTGTAAAATGGTGTCTGAAAGTTCCTTCCAGTTCAATGTTTGTGATCATGTGATCCCACGACTTGCCTATGTTCCCACAGCTAACAAGTGGCTGAGTCAGGATTTAAAACTACTTTTGCAAAAAAACAAAGACCCCAAGTTAGCTTTGTTCAGGAGGTCAGTACATGAAAGAGATAAGCTAGGATATTGAGCGCTGCCCTTGGTAATTTCTATAGTCTTAATAGAAATAATCAACAGATTATTCCAGTGTTACAATTAGAAGGAAAAGGAAGAAAAAACTTTTGCATTTTTGCCAAGCTATCATGGATTCCAGGAATTTGGTGAAATAGGTGGACAAAATGAAAGACTTGTTGACTCTAGTTCCAAACTATTTAAATAGGAAAAGTTGGTTTATTTTAAAATACCTTCTCTGCAAAAAGACCAAAAAGCTAAAGGAAAGAGAGATCCAGTTCTCTCCAAGAGAAAATTATTCTAACAGCACTTGGAAAACCTAGACTGAATGACTAGTGCCTATACCTTGGCCAGTACTTGGGGTTTTCCCACTGCAAAGAAGTGATTTCCATTGGAACCATTCTGCCCTACTCTAGCAAGAGGCACCTCAGAGTTTGAGAGAATTACTCCCTATTGCTTTTAAGTGAATCTGCCTCCAAATGCCTGATGAATTCTTTTGAGCAATATTCATTCATTCAACAAGCATGTATTAATGCTCCAGGCATTGAGGATGCAAATACAAAAAAAAAGAAGAGATCTTGTCCTCAAAGCATTTATGTTCTATCATAAGAGATGGCAAATATGTATCAATCAATCCATCAATCAACAAATATGTATTAAGCTCCTTGCCAGGCACTATACAAAGTACAGGGGGATATAAATTTAAAAAAAAAAAGGAGCAGTTGCTGCCTACAAAACTAGAGTCTTTACAACATAAGCAAAACTAGAGACATCACCTTGCTGACAAAGTCCATATGGTCAAAGCTATGGTTTTTCCAGCAATGTGTGGCTGTGACCAGACTATATAGCCAAGCACCTTAGAATCGACACTTTCAAATTCTGATAAACTGGAGAAGACTTTTGAGAGTCCTTTGGACAGCAAGGAGATCAAATCAGTCAATATTTAAAGAAATTAATTAAGATGTTTCATTGGGAGGTCAAATGATGAAACTGAAGCTTAAATACTTTGACCACATAAAGAAAAGACAGGATTGGGACAACTAGGTGGCACAGTGAACAGAGCACTGGCCCTGGGGTCAGGAGGACCTGAGTTCAAATCCAGCCTCAGACACTTAACACAAAAAAAAAACCTAGCAGTATGACCTTGGGCAAGTCATTTAACCCTAATTTCCCTGCCTTCCCCCTCAAAAAAAAAGACAGGACTCATTGGAAAAGACCCCGATATTGGCAAAGATTGAAGGCAAAAGGAGAAGGGGATGACAGAGGATGAGATGAATAGATGGAAAAAACTGAATACTGAAAAATTATAATGACCAAGTTTGGCTCCAAAGAAGAAATGTGAGAAAGCATCTCCTATTCTGTCTTTATCACTTATGTCAAAGTATTTTCAACATGTTGGTTAGTTTTGCTGCAATGTTTGGGGGAGGGGTGTCTCTTTTTTCTTCTTTGTTTTAAAATATGAGAAGCAATTTGGCAAAGTAGCACCAGAGTCAGGAAGATCTGGATTCAAATCCCAACTCTGATATATGTTGGCTATGTGACCCTGAGTAGATTATTTAGCCCTTCATTTTTCTGGGCAACTCTCTAAAACCATCAGTTTTGGAGAAAATGTTGGCCTGCATTGATAGAGATTTCTCACCTAAAAGTACCCTATATGAATGAAATCACATTCTAGCCCTTTCCCTGTTACAAGGTATAGCTTTCTCTAGGAGAAAAGGGAGGAAGAGAGGTACTTTGGGAAATAAAGGTTGATGCAACAAAACCTAGCCAAAAATAAATCATATTTTAGTTTTTAAAAATAAGAGTTCATTAATGACTTCAGAGAAAGCAGTTGAAGTCACAACAGTAGGGTTGGAAACCAGATTGCAAAGGGTTGAGAAGTAAGTGTGAGGTAAAGAAGGGGAGGGAGTGAATGTAGATGGTTCTTTTCTGAAATTTGGCTATGAAAGGAAGAAGTTTAAAACAATGTCTTCAGTTGTAGGGTCAGATAATAATAGAGTGGTAATAACTGGGAAAGAATGATAATACTATGAGTAGAGGTAGGAAAAGAAGGAGTTTATAAGTATATAAGCAATAACACCTGAGTTGTGCTTTGAAGCAATCTGAGCTGTGAAGGCAAAGGAAGAGAAATTGCTGATACACAAAAGAGGAACATGACTGTTGATCTTCCCTTGATCTCATTCCCTGCTGTATGCCCCAAAACAATGTTTTAGAAGCCATCCTACTATGTACTCTTGCCAAGGTGTACAAATGTACACTTGACTCATCTAAATCATCTCTGCCAATGGTCCTATCTCTTTCTTTTCCTGCCCTGAAATTATCATAACTATTTTCTATCCCTGACATCTATCCATCCATATATTCCCTGATTGTCACTTCCCAAGAAGTGATACTTCCCCGAAGCCTGATTTGCAGGAGAAGCAGGAAGGTCACCTCTTTGGGATTTGTTTCCCTGTTTGTAATTATTTCTTAATTAAGATATGTGATTTCATTGGCATAGGAAATCATGTGAGATAGTATGGAAACAAATTTTGAGAGATGCTTGGGTAAGTGACTTGACCAGGGTAACACAACCAGAATGTTTCAGAGACCATACTTGAATCCAAGACCAGCTCATTTTGAAGTCAGCTCATCATCCATTAGCCCACACTGCCTCTCAGTGTTTAAAAAAAAGTTTAAGTATAAAAACTAGGCTAGGTCATTAATTGGCAGCAGCCATTAGATCCTGTTCTTCCATGGGGGCCTGTGAATTGTTGTGAAATCACTAATCACTATAGGAAATGGGCCTTAGCCTCTGTCAGCACCCTCAACAGCCTTTGGCCAAAGGACATATATCACGGCAAAGCTCTGGGCCCTTCTCCAGAAATAATATCAGAATGATAACAGTAGGTCGAACTTCTAAAGTTCTTTCCAGTCTGCACTGAGCTCTCCCTCTCATCACCCTTTGAGTGCAAGCAGGGCAGTTATTGAGTAGGCTTACCCACCCTTGAGAGAGTTAGGCAGCACATGAATATATTATTCTCCAGGATTTGAGAACCATTCATTCATTCAAAAAGAATTTTGAAGCATAGATTTGGAGATGGACCTCAGGAGTCAAGGAGTTCAACACTTTCATTTTTCAGTCAAGGAGCTTCAGGCCAAGAGAAATAAAGTGCCTTGCCTAGAGTTGCACAGACAGTATGCATCAGACAGGACTTGAACCCAGATCTTCCTGACTTGAAGGTCCAAGGTCTACCACAACACCACTTTCCCTCAGAATTCTGTTATGTTCAGTTATTTTTCAGTCATGTTCAACTCTTTGTGACCCCACTTGGGGTTTTCTTGGCAGAGAGGTAATGGAAAGGTGTGACATTTGCTTCTCCAGCTCATTTTAAAGATGAGGAAACTGAGGGAAACAGGGTGAAGTGACTTGCCCAGGGTCACACAGCTAGTAAATGTCTGAGCCAGATTTGAACTCAGGAAGATGAGTCTTCCTGATTCTAGGCCCTATTCACTGCACCACCTAGCTGCCCAGCTTCAGAATTAATAGATATCTATTAAAGTAACATTGAATTTAATCTAACTGAATTTTCAGCCTGATGCCATAATGAAATTTCCTCCTTATTCTCTTGGGTGACTTATCTGCAAGGGAGTTGGAGGGACCGAGATGAAGCAGACATAGGACACAATTGACCCACAGATCTAACCATGACATTCCCCCTTCAAAATTCCTTAATGAGTTCGTTTTGGTCCTAGGGTAAAATACACAAGCTAGATCTGCAGTCCCAAGACCTGGGTCTAAATTGCACCTTCGCCTCAATACCTGGGTAATTATTGGCAAGTCACCCTCCCTAGGCCTCAGTTTCCTCATCTATAAAATGAAGGGATTAGATTAAATAACCTCCAAGGTCCTTTCTAGCTCTAAATCTATCACATAATAATAATGTGACCTTCTATTTCCCTTCCAACTTAAGATTCTATAATCAATTAGCCATTCTAATCTTCCCCCAAAAAAATTCAGAGACCCTGATAGATCTTTGTTTTCCATATAGTGCCTAAGACAGGGCCCTCTTTTTGGGTACTCCCATAAATGCTGACAAATTCAAAATCTGGTCAGTTGTATTCCATTTGTATGAACTGTCATGAGGCCCAGGCTTGCAAGAGGGAGATGAGTTATGAGGTTGGATCTATGAATCATGCCAGGGTAAGGGATCATGAGGCAGGTCAGGCAGGGCCTAAGAGGTTGAACAGTCCTTAAAAGCTGTGGAGGGCACAGACATGCCTTGCTGTGGCCCTGCTCTCAGGATATCCTGTCATTCAGCAGAGGTAGTGTAAATCCACCACTAAAACCCCCTGTTTTGGCATTTTTCCTGTCTAGGTCAGGTTTCCCATATCTGTTGTTTCAGTCCTGAGGTTCTCCACAGGAAGAGAAGGCAACTGACTTAAAGGGACTTAAAAGCAGGAACTGGACAGAGAGAGCTACATCGGCTAAGGGAAAGTTAATGAAGTGCAGCTGATCTCTCCCCTCCCCCATCTGGTCATTAACAAAATTAGAATTCTGGAGAGAAGGTGGAAGGAGCACATATTCTCATCATGAGAGAAAGCTTGAAGCCTTCCTTGGTCCTTGGTTTCATCATCCATATTCTCTGCTCCTTAGCTGAAACCCTAGAGCAGGTAAGTCAAACTTTCTGTCTTTGGCGGGTAATAGTTCTTCCCTACCCCCACTCCATTTGTTATTTCATCAGTATGGAGGACTCCCTGTGCAGGAAAATCCTTCCACTGATTCATATTGGCAACTCCTCAGTCACTGTCTGAGGCATCCAAAGAATAAATGATTTGCTTATGGTCAAACAATTAGATCACAGTATAGTAGAAAGAAGTTGGGGACCTGGGTTCACACCCGGCTTCTGCTCCTCACTGTATCACCTTGGATGAGTCACTTAAACTCTCTGGGCCTTGGTTTCCTCCTTTGTAAAATGGAGATGATAGCAAAAGCTACCTCAAAGGGTTTGTTGTGAGGATCAAATAATATAATATCTATAAGTGCTGTCCAAACCTTTAAACCAGGAGGTTTTAACCTTTTTGGTGAAGCCTATAGACCAGTCCTCAAAATAATATTTTGAAATGTATAAAATACATAGGATCATAATAAAATTCAGGTATCAAAATATTTTTTGAATCTTTACAGACTCTAAGTCAAGAACCTTAGCTTTAAGCATATATGAAATTGTTAGCTATAATTTTTATCTCTACGGTGGGCTAGGTAACCACTGGGGTCCCTTCCAATTTTAGACCCTAACTCTTCATATCAGGGACTTGACTTGAATCTAGGTCTTCCTGACAACAAAGTCAGCCCTTTCTGCATAGTGACACATTGCCATTGGTCATTTATTTAAGGCTTTTGTTTTCCCAAATATCTGCTACAAGTTAGGTTTGATGAAAGAAATTTAAATTCAGAGTGGGAGTTTCTGTATTTTCAAAGCTTTTTACTTCTTGTGGCTTAGAAATTATGAATATTTTGTGTGCCAACATCTACTAAAACATTGTTCTGACATTGTTATGGATCAATGTGATGTCTGACTGTCCAGGATGCATAAATGGTCCACTTCCAGGATGATTATTTGTTACGTTCTAAAGGATATTTTGAGGTTTGTATTTGTAGCACAAGAATTTGTCATCTGTTAGGGTTTATTGCAGTTTATATTAGATCTTTTTATTTTAAGTTCTTTTTAACTTTTAAATTATTTTTAATTGTTTTCACTTTAAAATTAAATTTTAAATTAATTTTAATTAAATTTTTAATAAATAAAAATTCACTTCTTCTCCTTCCCACCTCTCCTCCCTGAAAAAAAAAAGAGCAGCAAAATTCCTTTAACAAGTATTTACAATCAAGTAAAACAAATTCTCATATTTTCCATGCCCCAAAATATGTATCTCAACTTGTACTTTTGGTCTACCACCTCTCTGTCAGAAGGTGGGTCTTCTATTCATTTATAAAAGATTTCAAGCATCTGATATGCAATTACGCAATATGCAATCTACCAGACACTATCTTCCTAATATTTGGGAGGGCTTAATTTCTTTAAATTAATTTTATTTCACTGATAAAGCATTTTTTTTGTCACCCCATTTCTAAGTATGGCTAAGGGAGAGAAAATCCTTGTGACAAATAAGTATAGTCAAGCTAAACAAATTCACAAAACAAAATAAATTCCCATATTAGTCATGTCTAGAAATGTGTGTCTCATTCCATTTCTGTCAGAAAGTGGATAATATTCTTCATCATCAGTCCTCTGGAATTATGATTTGTCATTGCATTAATCAGTCAAGTTCTTCAAAATTGTTCATTTTTACAATGAAGAGGGTATAATGTGGTGCTGAAATTTTACAGCCTATGACGATATGTTACACTGTTTCTATCATAATATGCTTTGTTTAATAAACCAAAGCTTCTAAAAGATAATCCTTCTATAATTTAGATTATCATGATCATCATTATAATTTATCACTTTCTTCTCATCTTTTTTGATGGTATTCATGTAGAAAGGATCCTAAAAATTTTATGTTATATACAAAATTCTGTAGACTATTGCACAGATGGTTAAATAAACTACATTTTTTCTTTTCCTTTCCTTTTTTTTCTTTGTAATTGACTTAAAGTATTCAGATTAAGTCCATCTTCTTCTATCAGGCTAACTGATAGCATCCTTGGGGCAACACTAGTAGCAGACAGGATACTACACACCTCATTTTGTTCCCTCATGATTTTGATCTCTTTGGCCAGGTCTCTATATTTTGAAAGTTTTTTCTTCCACATAGCTTGGAGATGATAAGTGCTCAGCATAGTAATAGCTATAAAAACATTACTCTTAAATACTTATGGATCAATTTCATGTCCAGGTGATTGTCAGAAATAGACATTTCAGGTAATTGTCCTGTGCTGGTATTTTTATTTCTTGAATTCTCAAGGATATTTTGAAGTCAATGTTTGTAGTGTGTGAATTATCATTGTCATTAACACCACCACCACCATTATCATCATCATTGTCTTTACAAGGCTTCTGGTGCTTGATTCAATTCAGATCTCAGTGGTCTCAGCTGATATTCAAAGCTTAGTTTTGCTGTTCCATTGTATAGAAGTGTCCAAACTTAGAAATACTATATATCAATCAATTAACAAGGACTTATTAGGTTCCTACTCTGTATCGGGCACTGGAAATACAACAAAAATCTAATAGTCCTTGCTCTCGAGGAGCCTTGGGGAAATAATTTATTAACATAAAAACAAAATATATTCAAAATAAATTCTGTAATTGATGAGGAAGCCCTAACAATTGCTTAAATAAGGAAAGGCCTCCTATAGGGTAGCACTTGATTGAGCTTTGAAGGAAGTGAGAGACTGTAATAGGCAAAGTTAGGGAGGGAGAGTGCATTCCAAAAAAGGACACAGCCTATGTATGCAAAGGCACATAGGAAGTGGAATGTTTTGCCTGAGAAATAGCAAGTAGGCTGGGATGTAAAGTGTGTAAGAGAGTAATGTGAAATAAATCTAGAAGCTGAGTCTAAGACAAATGATAAAGAATGAGGCATAGAGAAGTGCCACATTCAGACTTGGACTTTAGAAATATCACTTTGGCAGCTTTGTGGAGAAGAGCTTGGAGAGGGGTAGAGACTAGAAATGGGGAGATTCATCAGAAAGCTATGATAGTGGTCAAGCAAGAGGTGCAGAGGCTCTGCACGAGGTTGAGAGCCATGTGTGTGGAAAGAATTAATGTTCATGCTTTGCTTCCGAGCCTAAGAATTTATGAATCTGTGAATGAGGATTCCCAACTGGCAGGGAACATTTGAAAGCCAGTGGCACTATAAGAAGAGAGTGGCATAAATTACCGAATAAGTATGGGAGAGAAAAGGAAGGGTAAATTGTGTCAACTGTCATTTGATATAATAATCTAAAGATAAAATAATGGAAAAACTTGTTTAGGAAAATTGGAATGACTTCAAGATCCCAGCAGTTCCACAGAGTGTCAATTCAAATTATTTTGGGTGCTACTGCTTTTATTCCCTAGAGATCAAAGAATCAAGAACAGGAGTGGGGAACCTGTAGCCTCGAGGTCACATGTGGCCTTTTGACTGAGTCCAACTTTTACAGAACACAGCTTTTTATTACGGATTTCTAGATTCTCAAACTAGGAGGAAAAATCCCTTAGGGATCACATAGCTTTTAGAGCTAGGAGGGACCAAAGCTGAAAAAGGTTGCATCAGCTAGTCCTTTCCCCTCATTTTGCAGATGAGGGAACTGAGTTCTATAAAAAAAGAAAAAACCCAAGGTCACAGAAGCCGCCAAGGTTGCAGAGCCAGAATTCAAACCAAGGTCCTCAAAACCCGTGCTCTTGCCACTGCATCATTTCTACCTCCAAGACTGGTGCATGTCACGATGTTTCTGTTTCAGATTTGAACCACTTGAGAGATGGAAATCTCTGATCTGTCATTCATTCAGATAACTTCATATATGAGCAGAACTAGAAAAAATCCCTTTGAATGATCTCATGGTAAAGTGAAATGTGTGCTGAATCTGGGTTCAGGAGACTTGGGTTCAAATCCCACCCCTGTCACTTACTGCCTGGCCAGTCTTGGACAAGTTGCTTAACCTCTCTGGAGTTATGAGAAGAGTGGACCAGATGGCATCTGAGTACCCTGGACAGTTTCATCTTTGTCACTGTATCCCCAGAACTTAGCAGAGTAACTGGCCCATAGTGCTTTTTGACTTGAATTAAGGGACCATGGAATAGTAGATGAAGCCTTGGGCTGGGGGTTGGGAAGACCTGAGTTCAAACACTGTCTCAGGCTCTTGTCAACTCTGTGACCCTGGACAAGTCACATAACCTTCCCAATTCTCAATTTCCTCATATCTCAAATGAGGGTTTTAGATTCAGTGACTTCTGAGATACCTTCCAGCTCTAAATATATGATATGATTCCTTCTAGCTTCATATCCCTGATAAAATGAATAAAATATTAAGCATCGATTATGTGCACAGAACTTGCTAGATATTATTGAGAGGAAAAACAATAACAGAAGAAATATTTGTTCTAGATTGATTCTAGATAGTTTCTAAATAAAGGAAATTAGACCATCAGAGATGTGAAATTGAGAGTTAGACAAACTAACTCAGTCATTCACATGATTGTGGAGTTAGAGTTGGAAGGGACACAAAAAACAATGTGAGCTTCTCTGTGGTATACTTTATCATTTGCTATATTATGTTGCTATTCAACAGATATGCCTTGTCTCTCCAATGAGACCACAAGCCTTTTGGGGCCAAGAATGATAGTATTTCTCTGACATGCTTCTGGCCACACAGTAAATGTTCAGTAAATACATATGGAACAAATGTTGGGAAAACCTTTTGGACAACCATTGGTTGAGTTCTTGTAGGGGATCTTTATTTAAGTATGGCTTGGACTGGAAGACCTCTGCAGTCCCTTCCAATTCTGGTGCAGTGATTCTTGAAAAGAACAGGTTCTGTGACCGATTTCCTTGGAATATCCCAACTAGAACCTGCTCTGATCCATCTTCCATATAACTGCCAAAATTATCTTTCTGAAGCCCAGATTTCACTCTGCTCAAAAATCTTCATAAGATCTCTATCCCCTGTAAGATAAAATATAAATACTTTAGCTTGACATTTAATGTTATTCACAATCTGGTTTCACTCTGTCTTTCCAGCCTTATTTCACATTATTCTTCTTTAGCTAGCATTTGTAATAATAATAGTTGGCATTTGCTTTGTACTTTGAGGTTTACAAAGCACTTAACAAGTATTTCACTTTATACTCACAACAACACTGGGAGGTAGGTAACATTATTGTCCCCATTTCATAGATGAGGAACCTACTGTTGAAAGAGATTAAGTGACCTGCTGGGTGTCACACAGCTGGTAAGTGTCTGAGGCAGCACTCAGGTCTTCCTGATACCAGGCCCAGTGTTTGCTATTTTTTCAATCTGGCATCTTTTATCTCTGATATTTTGCACAGGGTGTCCCTCCAGACTTAGAATGAAGCCTTCTTCACCTCTGATTCTAAGACTGCTTTCCTCATTGTTAGTGCTCCCTCCCTCTTCAATTTGATTTTAGATGTTATGTTTGTTATAGTTGGGGGAGAGACTCTCCTGAATTTGGAGTCAGGGAACCTGGATTAAAATTCTAATTGCCACATACTCTTAGCGTGAGTGTAGGTAAGTCATTTTACTTCTTTAAACCTCAGTTTACCCATCTGTAAAAAGGGGGTTGTTTAGCTTAATCACTTTGAAGGTCCCTTCTAGGTCTATACATCTAGGATTCTACATTGTATCCCCCCAATCAAAATTAAGGTCCCTGAGGGAAAAAAGAGGTGTTTGATTTAGTTTTCTTTTTTGGCTATGTATATACAAGGTATCATGACATAGAGAATAGGAAACCTTCCTCAGGATCAGGAAGACCTTGGTTCAAGTCCAGCCTCTGGCTTATGGTGGTTGTGTGGAAAGGCCCTTAGCCTCTCTGCACCCTCAGGCAACTCTCTAAAGTTTTTATATAAAGTATTGTCCCATAATACACCGACAAAATTACACATCTGAACAACAGTAAAAATAACTACCACCTAGTTCAATGCCTTTCACCCAGGTGCTTTTAAAATTCCTTTGGTGTTGAATTAAATTGCATCAAACCAAGAAGAAACATCTCTCCCATTTTAAACAGCTATTTTGCAAGTGAAGCTTGTCTCCATAACATTATAGCTGGGATCCAGCCCCCAGATAAATAGTGGTTTAAATGACCATGACTGATGGTAAGATGTTCCCAAAAGTCTGCCAGAACAAGAATTCAGACTATTTTGTAATTTCCCCAGGCAAATAGATGTGACAAGAAGACTCTGATTACCACCAGGACTGAGTGCCGATCTTGTAGTCTCAACCTTCGCATCAATTGTCCAGAAGGTTACACTAAAGTGACCAATGGCTCCTCAGGAGTGCGAGACTGCAGGTAAGTACCATGGACAGGTCCTATTGCAGAAATTGTCTCTAGCAACTGAAACTAATCTGCCACAAAGTAGCATCCTGAAATTTTCCTTTATTTTTCCAATACTATATCAAGAAATCTATGTGTCTTAAATATGTTCGTATGAATTTTTAAATTACATATTGCTTTTAATTAAAATTTCATAAAAGAGGGGCCATGCATGCCAAGCTGTCCTTGAAGGCAGAAAGACCTGGGTTCCAGTGTCACCTCTTACACAGAGTGACTGTGTGACCCTAGAAAAGTCATTTAACCACACAATGCTTTAGGCAACTCTCTGCTACACAGGGTTGCAGAGAAGGTGTGAACTTCCTTTGGTAGATGAAGTTTCTTCAACTAGAAGTTCTCTGCATTAATGACCACACTGATCACATTAATGACACATCCTTGCCTTTTAAAAAAAAAAGTTGAACCTTTAGAAAAAAACAACTCCATTGCCTCTAGTACCACTCTTTCTTTTCTCCTTTAGAAGCTCTTGGTTTGTTTCACCTCTACAAATGGGATTATAGTCAGGTTATGAAAACAGAATAAAAGTGTGAGAATAAAGAGTGTTTCATTTTGTGTCTTTTTATCCCCTCACCAAGTATAATATCTGACACATAGTAGGTTCTTAATAAATGCTTGATTTATTGATTCTATAACCAGTCTATCTGGTTCAATGAGTTGTATTCCTTTATGATATTGGTTTATATAGTAAACCTCTAAGTAGTTTTCTAGAAAATGTCTTAAATTTTTCTGTGTGCCTAAGCCCGCTCCTTTTTTTTCCTCTGTCTCCAAGATACTCCTTCAAGGTCAGGGATTATGCCTTATCTCTTCCTGGCTGCCGACACATATGCAGGAAGGAATATCTCCAACCCCTGTGCTGCCCAGGATTCTGGGGTCCAGACTGCATGGGTAAGTGCCCTTATCTTTACCTCAGATTTATGGACACAGAGCAAATGTCTTCCTAGTCCTTGTTCAGTTTCATAGGCAAGCTTTGCAATCAGAAAACTTATAGGATGATCTGAGTCTCTTCAGTCCAGTTTATCTGTATGCAGACATATTTCAATTTATAGGAAGAATTTCCTTTTGTACATGGCATAATTGAAGTAGGGGTCAATCTACATTCAAATCTCCCTCCTGGCACTCACTAGCTTTGACCCCAGGCAAGTCCCTTAATCTCTCTGAGCCTGTTTCCTCACCTGTTAAATGGTGTTAATAGTGCCAGGATTGTGAGGCTCAAAGAAGATAATGTTTGTAAACTGCTTTGCAAATATTAATGGTTCAGATGCAACATGCCATAAAAAAGCATGTTGGCTGTGGCATCCAAAGATCTGAGTTCAAATCCTTGCTCTGACCTTTGCTTTCTGTATAAACTTGGGCAAAGAACTTAATGCCTTTGAGCCTCAGCTTCCTCATCTATGAAAGGAGGTGCCTTCCAGCACTGTATCTATGGTCCTGTGTAAGTGCTACTTTCCCTTCTTTCTCTGATCTTTTCTTTTAGCACAATAAAGAGAATAGTCACTATAAAAATGAGATGATCTGAAATCAGAAGCTCAAGCACATCCTATCTTTTGCATTATACTGTGTCTCCTGCCAAGCATAGAAAAGTTCCCTATATGAGATCAAAATGGTAAAAAAGGTGAAAAAGTTATTTGAAAGCTCACTGCATTCCTTCTGATTGTTCAGTTCAATAAGCATGCTTTGAGAGCATGGTGTGTGAGACTGCTGGTTACTGGAGATACAAAGATAAATAGTAATAACAATAACAATATTTTGCATTTATATTGTGCTCTAAGGTTTGAAAAGCGCTTTATAAATATTATCTAATTTGACACTCCCCCCAACAACCATTACAAGCACTTATTATTTTGTTACCTGTAGAAATGACAGATGTTTCATATCACATTATACTTGTTACAGATAGTTCAAAATACTGTTTATGGTCATCAGCCCTTTCTCCACATCTAACCATCAGGTAACTGGAGTCAGTTCATTTTTAAATTTTCAGAGTGAGCATTTGCACCTCAGGAATCAACAAATTCTGTTAGTTAGAACTTGATTTAATATTTTTCATTGTCTAGACTTAAGAAAGTGATAGAGAAAATGTTAATGATATAAATTAAACTTAAAAGTGTGTCCAGACACACTCCTGCCCTGACTCAATCATACACTTAACTCTAATTCTGTATCTGACCTTAACCTACCAAACACCATGAAAAACCATTTCAAAATAACTATAGTTATGAGACTTGCTACTGTATCATACATCACTACAGTCTTATTGTCTACAAACTATTTCAATTTAATAATATGTATTTTATGCTTTAAAAAAAACATGATTCTGAGGAGTCCACAGGTTTCACCAGATTTGCCAACAGAGTTCAGGATAGGAAAAAAAAGTTGAGTCTCTGAACTAGAGAAGCAATTTGCCAATCAAAAAGTGAGTGCTATGTGCCAAACATTATGCTGGACTCTGGAGACACAAAGAAAAAAAAGCAGTTGTTGCCTTCGGGGAGCTTATCTTCTTTTGGGGCAAAACAACATGTACATATTTCAAAGCCTACAAAATAGATACAAAGTAAAGTATAAGCCAGCAGAAGGGAGAGGATGGAAGCAGCCAGTAAGAATATTGTTGCAATAGCCTAATGAATTTGGAGATCAGAAGAGCAAACAGTGTGTGGGTGTTTCTTATTCCTTCTGTCACTCAACTGAGGGGGGAAGAGCTAGAGCACACACCCTTTATCTTCTGTTAGTGAACATGCTGCATTTGTTAGAAAGGCTTCCTTCCTTCCTGTGACGTGTGGAGAGAAAAGTATCTCTCCTGGAATTTCACGGTGATGACAAAGTGAGATTCTGGCTATCACTTTACATTTCCTAAAGAGATATAGGTTCTGGGAGGGGGAAGCCAGGAAGGGGAAAGGAATCCTTGAGCTTACATTTGGAGGAAGCACATTCCCAGGCTCTGCAGCTATAAACTAGACAAGGCAGAATTCTCTTCCTTCTCAGTAAATCAACCACATCATCACCCCAAACCCCTTCAGAAACCAGGCACAAAATCTAACCATTCACACAACTGCCACTAATGGGGCTCTAATGATTTTGCCCTTGTTGAAACTGGCAATGCTACAATACCTGAGTCTTCTCGCTTCTGTTAATGGTCATCTTCATTCAGGAATACAGAACCAAAATGCTTTCATCTCAGGCATCATATCACACATGAACAAACCAGAATTAACTAGGCACTTAGTAGCTATTTTATGTCAAATTATGAGATTTAATTAAGTTATGGAATTGAATTAAGTGTATTGAGTATGCAGGGGTTGGGCAGTGTTTACATGTTCATAGGGCTCTAGGTCTAGAACTAGAAGGTGCCTCCTTTCATAGATAAGGAAGTTGAGACTCAAAGGTGTTAAGCTATTTGTCCAAGATTATACAGGAAGTAAAGATCAAAGCCAGGATTTAAACTCAGATCTCTGGACTCCATAGCCTATGGGTAATAATGCATGAATGTAAATACAAAATGTATTCAAAGTGGACAGCTGTAATTTAACAGCTGGGCAGATGAGGAAAGGTTTCCTATAGGGTAGCACTTGACTCAGCTTTGAAGAAAGTTAACAACTCTAATAGGCAAAGTTAGGGAGAGAATATGCATTCCAAGAATAGGAAGGGACCTTAATGGAACCACTCATTTTACAAAGGAAGAAGTTAAGGTTCAAAGAGAAGTGCTATCTTCCTAGATCATCAGCTCATAGATCAGAATTCTGGAACCGAAAGGGACATCAGAAGTTAGCTAGACCTTCATTTTGCAGATGAAGAAACTGAGGCACAGAGCAGAAGTTATTAACCTGTAAACTTTTTTAAGATTTTGATATTTAAATATTTTATTTAATTAATTATTTAGTTGATTTATTTAATTATTATTTTAATATTTAAATGTTAGACATTTAATATTTTTATAAGTACTTCAGTATATTTCCTTTAAAATCCCATCAAGGTCTTTTTTTTTCTTTTTGCATTTAAAAAATTCTGAGAAAGGATCTATAGATTTCACCACACTGCCAGTGGGTGCCATCACACAAATAAAGGTTAAGAGAGGTTAAGTGGCTTGCCCAGAGTTACACACAGGTAGTTAAGTGGCAAAAACAGGACTTGAAAACAGGTTCCCTGTATCTAAAACCAGAAGTATTTGTTGATGTTTCATTCAAGTTCTTTGAACAATAGATGGATAGCAATTTGTCAGTTGTGTTGTAAAAAGACCCTTTCTGTTTCGAGTAATCTCAGATACTATTTGTGTGACCTCAGGCAAATTGCTGAACCTCTATGAGGCCTCAGTTTCCTTATCTGTAAAATGTGGGGGTTAGGGATATGGCCCATGAAGTCCCTTCCAAAACTCTCAAATCTTATCTTGGTAATAATACAAGCAGGATGAATACAAACACGTCTACTGGAGAGCCATTGCCTAAGTATCTTATCAGTGATGTTGCCAAGGTCGTAGTTGTGCTTGCTTATTTCCCATCAGGATACACATTTTCAGCCAGGGATATAAATGGGAAAACCCAGGAAACATTAGAGTTATCTCCAAATCCAACCAGCAAGGTTTCACACCCAGCTCTTGACAATTAATTGGTATTTTCCTTACTTTTGAAAATATAGAATTCCTAGGAGGTCCCTAGCTTCATGCCAAAAGGAAACTCTTTATCTCCCTCCCTAAAGCTCCAGAACAATATGATGCTTTGCTGACCAGCTGATAATGGCTTGACCTCTTCATTGAGAAGAATGGCCAAACAGAAGGCCACTTGGGGTCCTGATGATAACTCAGGGAAAATGGAACTACTGTGACCCAAAATAGCTTTCTCAGCTATTTTTAGTACACAATGCCCCCAGAAATTAATCCTGGGAGTGGGGGAAGACTATGTCCAATGACACGTATTACAAATAAGAACTATGAAAATTGTTAAATTAATTTAAATTAATTTAATTAATTTAATTTTGTTAAATGAGGGCATGAGGAAAAGAACATAGAAAATTGCTTTGGCTAGCATGAGAAATATGCCTTGGACTGTTTTTTTCAGCTTTGAAAAAAAACCATGACTTGAAGTAGTCTGGTAGGTGCACGGGACTTAGAACCAGGAAGACTCATCTTCATGAGTTCAAATCCAGTTTCAGACACATCCTAGCTTTGTGACCTTGACCAAGTCATTTAACCCTGTTTGCCTCACTTTCCTCATCTGTAAAATGAGCCAGAGAAGGAAATGGCAAACCACTCCAGGATGCTTGCCAAGAAAAGCCCAAATGAGTTAACAGAGAGTCCAGACATGACTGAAACAACACAACAAAAACAAAAACTATATACCAGGCAATGTGTTACGCACTAGGGATACAAAGGAATCATTTACAAATGAAGAGGCTGAAGCTCTGAGGGTTGGGATGATTTGCTCAATAACATCTTGAATTTCCAAGAGGGTATTTGAGTCCTTTGACACCAGAGCCAGGGCTCATCCCATAGTGATGCATCTCCTTCCCTTTGGCTCCATTTGTTCAATGCTGATGTTGATGTTGTTGATGTTGATGCCAATGACAGTGTTAGCCTGTTTTGTTACATGGTTGGGGACAGGTCTAGAGGTTCCCTTCATCCTGACATGCATCCATCATTCCCATGAGCACAGCCTTTTTTTTTAATCATTGTTATTGTTCATTGGCAGTGTTTTCGATTCTCACTTCCCAATTGTGTTTCCTTCAGAATGTCCTGGAGGAGAGAAGACCCCTTGCAGTGGCAGGGGGCATTGTTCTGATGGTGTCGAAGGAAATGGAAGCTGCAGTTGTTTGGTGAGTTCAGGGATGAGTTCTCCAAATTTCATACTCTCCAACCTTAGCCATTAGAGGGTCCCCTTTACTTAATACTTCAATGACTTTTTGACCCCAGCAGTCATGGTCAGTCCTTCAGTTTGGTGGCATAATCTATCCATCCCCTTATTGTCCCAATTATAACATAATAATGCCATTTATAAGAGTTCTGGATTCGGAGTCAGAGGAACTGGAATCCTCTGGGCTACTAACCACCTCTATACCCTTAGACAAGTCATTCATGGAGAGGATGGACTAGATGGGGTCCCTTCTGACTCTGGGTCTTTGATCTTATGATTCTATGACCTATGAAATCACCTCTCTTCTCTGGGCCTCAGTTTCCTATACTGTAAAATGATGGGATTGGCCTAGATGAGCTCTGAGGTTCCTTCCAGCTCTAAATCTATGATAAAATTCTGTTACTTCTCTTATTTGAGCTTTACAACAAACCTCTAAGGTAAGTGTCATGTGCTCCTTGAAGGCAGAAACTCTTTTCCCTTTCATCATATCTCCAGCACTTAACCCAGTGCCTGGTGCATAGTAGGCTCTTAAACAAATGTATTAAGTACCTACTATGTGCTACACACTGGGGAATACCAAGATATCAATGCAAGCCCTGCTCTCCATCTAATTGTTTAGAGGACAATACAGTACATTAGATAGAACAGTACACTTGAAGTCAGGAAGGCCTGGATTCAAATCCTACCTCAGCAACTCACAAGTTATGTGACCCTAGGTATGTCACCTTATCTCTGTGGGCCCTAGTTCCACAACTACAAAATAAAATGAGTACTTGATTGTCTTTCCAGCTTTAAATCTGTAATTCTATGAATCTAGCCTCAGACTCTTATTAGTTATATGACCTTGGTAAAGTCATTTGACCTCTGTAGACCTCAGAGTCCCCATCTATAAAATGAGAAGGGTTGGACTCCATGGCCCCTAAGGTTCTTTCCAGGTTTAAATCTATAATCCTATGATTCCAGTCATATGAACTGGGTCCACACAGGGAGAGCAGAAAATGAGGGGAGGGAAGTAGTGTTGTTTAATGGAAAAAAGCTGAGTTTAGAATGGATGGATTTGGGTTCAAATCCCTTGCTGTCACTTATTATCTGTACAACCTTAGACAAGACATTTTAGCATTCTGGGTTTTAGTTTCCTTATCAATAAAATTAGGAGCTTGAGCCTTAGGGCTTCTTAGGTCCCTTCCAGCTCTAAAGCTATGGTCCTAGATGACGTGTAGGGACTGGGGATTAGATGTGTAATTTCATTGGTATAGGAAACTCTCCAGTGAGAAATTCCCTCCACCAAAGCAGGTTGGCACTTTCTCTGTCCCTCAGATTCTTGGCCAAGTGTCTAGAGCACTGAGACATTGAGTGCCTTGCCAAGGTTATATAGCCCATGTTCATTAGAGATGGGATTTGAACTGACATCTTAATCAATTCCAGTCCAGTCCTCTATCCACTTTGCCATATTGTCTCTATTTATAGCGTGAATGAGTGTAAGATAGAATGTGATGGAGCAAAGAAGAAATCCAGACAAAAGAAAATTTGAGGTGGGAGAGTGAAATGTTCAGTTGGGATGGGGGATGTTAGAGAAGGCATCATGGTGGAGGGGATGCCTGAATGGGGCTTGAAGGAAAAAAAGGATTTCAACACACAGAGGAGAAGAAGAAGGATTTAGCACAAGATACTGGGCTCAAGGGATGCAAATGTACAGAGGTCAGAAAATGCTGTGTTTTCTCACACCTTTATTCGATCTCATCAATGAGAAGACCTAGTATGGTAAGAGAATGTTCCTGGTGCATTGTGAGTACTGTTTAGTCTAATGACATGCTCTGTTCTACAGGAAGGATTTGGTGGAACAACTTGTGAAACCTGTGCTGAGGAGAACCTGTTTGGACCCAACTGCACTTCAGGTGTGCCCAATCACATGAAAGAATGTGTACAAAGAACTCGGTCAACTTTGATGCGTTACATAAATATTAGATATTATTTATTTGTTTGATAATAAATGGGCATTTATTTGATGATAAATTTCCTTTAAAAGTATGATTCAAGAAGCAAACTACACAAAGTCCTTGCAAATAGATGTCTGGACCAAGATTTCAACTTGGGTCTTCCTGACCCAAAACCTCCAGAGAACCTTCAGTTCTCTGTCAATACACAATACAGGCTGCCTCTATATCTCTACCCCAAAAAGGAGAAGTATCCACAATATTTGAGCAGCTAGGTGGTATAGTGGATAGAGTGCCAGTCCTGGAGTGAGGAAGACCTAAGTTTAAATCCCACCTCAGACACTTGCTAGCTATATGGCCCTAGGCAAATCACTTAAGCCTGTGCCTCAGTTTCCTCACTTGTAAAATGAGGGGTTTGCCTCTGACGTCCCTCCCAGTGCAAACCATAGGGTCCTAAGGTAAGAGCACATTCTCCACTCGCCTCACAAGACTGTCTGTTGACAGGAAAGATGCATGTGAGTATAGAAGGGTCATAGACGTGTGGTATGTTTGCTTCTCTCTTCAGTCTGCAGCTGTGTCCATGGTGTGTGTAACAATGGACTGGACGGGGATGGAGCGTGCTTGTGCTACTCTGCCTATTCAGGCCCCAACTGTGATGAGCGTAAGTATGGGTGTGGCCTCTGGTGAGTGCAGCCCCCATGGGTTGGAGGCATTGGGGACTGCCCACAAGGATCAAGCATGATCCCTGCCCTCAACAGACTGTCAGGTGATTAGGAATTTGGGGAAGGGGGCAAAAGGGTTCAGGGCTTGCCATTGGCATAGGAGATTTCCTTCTCCCTTGCAGGGCAGCTAAGAAAGAAAGAGATTATAGGTCATAGGATCTAAAGCTGGAAAGAACCTCCAAGGACCATCTAGCCCAGAAGCAACCAGAGCAATGGGGAGATAGGAGAATGGAAAAAGCCCTGGGTCTGGAGTCAGGAAAAATCAAGTCCAGTCTCAGACACTTACCAGCTATATGACCCTGGGCAAGTCATTTAACCTCTGTTTACTTCAGTTTCCTCATCTAAAATGAGGAAAATAATAGCACCCTACCTCACAAGGCTGTTGTGGAGATCAATGAGATATTTGTAAATTGTTTAGCACGGTACCCAGAACATAGTAAGTGCTATATAAATGTTAGCTATTATTATTTTTAAGGCAAAGTGAATCACCCTACATGTGTCACTAGATTGTGACCTTGGATAAGTCTAATTTTACTTTTATAGACTTCAGTTTTCCCATAGTAATAACTTTTCAGTAGGACTATCTAATTTGCAAACCATTTTCCTTGCAACAGTTCTGTGTGCTAGGTACAGGAGTATCAGTATTATTCCCATTTTACAGAAAAAGAAACCAAAGGGAAATGATTTGTCCATGGCCACACAGTAAGTGGCAGAGATAAGATTCAAACGCTGGTCTTCTGACTTGGATTCAAAGGATGCCCCTTGACCTCTCTGGGCCTCTGTTTCCTCATCTGCAAAATGATGAGTTGGACCCAATGACCACTAAGGTCCCTCCCAGTCCTATATCTTTTTTTAAAAATTTATTTAAAAAAAAATTTTTGGAGGGGCAATTGGGGCTAAGTGACTTGCCCAAGGTCACACTGCTAGTAAGTGTTAAGTGTCTGAGGCTGGATTTGAATTCGGGTCCTCCTGACTCCAGGACCAGTGCTCTATTCACTGAGCCATCTAGCCACCACTCCAGTCCTATACCTTTAGTCCTAAGGAGTTGCCTGAGGAACAAAGGTTAGATGTCTTATCCAGAGACACAATCACATAGTATCATAAGAGGCTTTAGAGGCTATCTCACCTGGCCTTTTCATTGTATAGATGAAGAGCCTGAGGGTAAATGACTTACCCAAAGTCACACATTCATTGTTAGGAGACAGGACCTCACCAGGTGCTCTGACTCTCAACCCAAGACCTTTCTATTATACCTCAGAGTAAGTATCAGAGAAAGGATAGAAGTGGCCATATCAAGCTCATTATGTATGTTATAGAGGGAATTCTTCAGGTATAGGTCATACTAGGTGGGGATGTGAGGTCACTTTCTAGTTCTAAATCTCTTATCCTAAGGCAGTCCTTGACTTGTCTATCTTTATTTATTTTAGCAATCCCAGAGTGTGATGCTTTGTTATGCCCAGAAAATTCCAGATGTTCTCCTTCCAGCATAGATGAGTCCATATTGGAATGTAAATGCATTCCCAATTTCAAAGGAGATGGCCGGCACTGTGAGCGTAAGTAATGCTAATGAGTCCTGCTCAGTTGATGGATATATAATAATTTGTGCAAGTGACCAAAATTTATTTTTCAGTGGCAATTCTCAGCTTTCCTGGAAAAGCTATTTACCAAGAGACCCATTTCCTGGGCCTACTGATGTTCATCTACCATTCCTCAAATTCCTTGGCTCACAGCCAGACCTCACTAATCTGTCCTTTGTTTTGTCCTTGTCTCTCAAGCTATCAACCCATGTTCACAAAAGATCTGTGATGGGAATGCCCATTGTACTTATCTGGGCCCAAATAGACATCGATGTACCTGCCGAGATGGTTACAAAGGGGATGGCCAAGTCTGTGTGCCTGTAGACCCTTGCCAAGAAGACTTCGGAGGCTGTCCCACTCAGTCCACAGTGTGCCAATACGATGGCCCTGGACAGGTGAGCAGATGATAACATGAACAGGATGCCTCTTTGGACAGTGCTGGCCCCAAATGGAAAAATTATGAAATGAGGAAAATTTCAACTTGTAGAATCATAGGATATCAGAGCTGGAAACGTCCTTGGGTACCAGTGAGGCTAATTGCTTCATTTTAAAGAAGGAGCTGGCCTTAGCTAAATTTAGAGCTAATTCTGTACATGACCCTCACTCTCTGCCTAGCTTGTTGGACTGAAAAATTTGCAGGCAAGTGGCATGAAGCCTGAGATGTTTCATGATCAAAGATAGAGAGTCAGAGCTTCCCTCCTCCCTCCTATGAATGAGGTAACTGAGATCCAGGGAAGTCAAGGGGCTTCAGAGGCAAACCCCCATTTTACAAATAAGGATACTGAGGCACAGAGAGGTTCAGTGACTTCTCCAAGGTGACATAGGTAGTAAGTGGCATAGAAGAAACCATAGGATCCAAGGTAACAAAAGCAATTAGCATCAGAGAAGAAATTTGAACTTGGGTTCCCTGAATCAATTATTCCTACATGTGCCATCTCAGATATAAAGACCAGGCTGAGCAAAGTCAGAAACTATAACACTAAATACTGAAAAATAGCTTTTAAAAATGGGAGCTTTTGACACCTAGGATTGAGAGAGACAGACAAAGACAGAGAGACAGAGAGAGAGAGGGAGGGAGGGAGGGAGGGAGGGAGGGAGGGAGGGAGGAAGGAAGGAAGGAAGGAAGGAAGGAAGGAAGGAAGGAAGGAAGGAAAAGAGAAACAAAGAAAACAGTTCCTACCCTACCCTCAGGAAGCTTACATTCTATAGGGAGAAACAGTAGGTACACACAAAATAAGTAGAAGGCAATTTTGTAAGAAGGATACTAGCAGTTGAGATAATATGTGTAAGGTGCTTAGCACAGAGCCTGACACATAGTAGGTGCTGTTCAAATGTTAGTTATCATCATCATTATTATAAGATGTTATTATAGACAAAGGTAGTATTTAAATTGAGCTTTGAAGGTAGCTAGAGACTTGGAGATAGCTAAGAACTAGAGAAACCTTGGCATGATCATTGTGGAAGAGAAACATTCCTCAATTTCATAGATTTCACTGGATTCTTTTTTTACCTCCTTCCATTTTCTATTCAAGTCCCACTGTGAGTGCAAAGAACATTACCAGAACTTTGTCCCAGGACTGGGCTGCAGCATGACAGACCTCTGTGAATCCAGCAACCCATGTCACAAAAATGCCAACTGCACCATGAGGGCACCCGGTCAAACAGAGTAAGTCTCCCTGATGCCAACCAGCTTCATCTTTCCCCAGAGGGCAGATCATGGTAACTGGAGCACACAAAGAGAACCTATGATTTCACAGGTAGAGGTAACTCCCAGGTAAGGAGCTTCCCCTCTGCCAATGAAAAAGTCAGCCCTTTCTCTGCAACAGTCTTGGAGAACTGTCTGGATCACTGAGAGGGTCAGTAAATGTCCCCTGGTCATACAACCAGGGAGTCAGGCCCTATGACCTCAGCACTCACTCCAGGCCACTGTTCT
Source organism: Petaurus breviceps papuanus (assembly GCF_028583685.1). Classification (NCBI taxonomy): domain Eukaryota; kingdom Metazoa; phylum Chordata; class Mammalia; order Diprotodontia; family Petauridae; genus Petaurus; species Petaurus breviceps. The sequence goes on from NW_027186303.1 coordinate 729,984, forward strand.
ATGTCTCACAGGCATGGAATAAAAGTCATTAGCACTGCACAAAGTTGACCATGGAATAGAAACCCCTTGGAGTCAGAAACCTTATCTCTTCCATCATTTTATCATGACAGCATAGATTTATAGCCAAGGAAACTAAGGACCAAAGAAATTAAGTGACTTGTCCAAGGTCCAAATCAGAAATTGAATTCAGATCTTTCTGAGTTCAAGTATAGTCCTCTCTCCATTATACCATGGAGTGTCTTTGTCTCTCTTGGTCCGTGTGTGTCTCTGTCTCTTAGTGTATGGGTCCTTCAGTTTGTATGTGTACATCTATCTTTGTATGTGGGTCTCTCAAAAGTGTCTCAGTCTGTGTATGTGTGTCTGTCTCTCTGTGTATGGGTCTGTCTGTCTATTTTGGTCTGTGTATGTGTATGTGTCTCTGTGTATGTGTGTGTTTGTGTGTGTGTCTCATGGTATGTGAGTCAGTGTAGATCTGTATTTCTCAGTCTGTATGTGTATCTCTCTGCCTCTCTATGAGTGTCTGTCTGTATACGTGTGTCTGATTTTCTCTCCTGGTCTATGTGTGTCTGTCTGTCTGTCTATTCATCTTTCTTGGTGTACCTGTCTATCTGTCTGTCTTGGTCTGTGTATACACCTCATTTAAAAGGCTCTCCAAGTCCACCCCACACAGCCTCTCCTTTGACTCTTACTCCATTCTGCCGTGCAATGGGGAAATGGCCATTCTGCCATTGCTGGCAGGCCCCAGTTAAGAGTCCCCTGACCCGGGGAGCCCACCACCTTTTGGAAGAGCTACCATGGGCAGGAAGTTTCTCCTTGAAAGAAGCCCAAAATTGCCTCCCTCCACTGGGCTTCCCTACTCCCTATCAAGTTGAATTCTGTTTAATCCAGCAAATGCTTATTAAACCCTTGTTATATTTATGGCCCATTTCAGGGCACTATGTCTAGACATTGAGGATGAAAAAAAAAAGTTCCTTCAAAGAGCTTCAATCTTAATAAGGGAGAGAGGAAGTCGACATGTAAACAGATAAATGTTCATGTTATAATTTGCAAAACTAGAGGGATCAGGAAGTATCTACCCTTGCCCCCAAGGAAAACAAGTCTGTTCCCTCTGCTCATGAAAGTCCCTCAAAACTTGAAGAGAATTCCCACATCCCAGCCCCTCTCTTTCCCTCATTCCTGCCTTCTCTTCTCTCCAGCCTGATATTAACTGGCATTTCTATAGTGTTTTCAAGGTCTCCATGATCTCTCCTGAAGCCTCACAACAAACCTCTGAGGCAGATAATACAGGTATTATGATCTCCATCTTATATCTAAAAAAAAGAAAAGAAAAGAATCCTGAGGTTCAGAGAGGTAAATCGATTAGTCCTAGGTCACACAGTCAGGAAGAGTCAGAGGTGAAATCTGACCCCCAACCCTAGCACTCTACTAGGTCAAGGTCACACTATGTGTTTATCTTTGCCTCCCCAGTATCTAACACATAGTAGGTACTTAATAAATGCTTTTGTCATTCTGCCAGCTCTGGAGTCAGGATCTAGGTTGAAATCCTGCTATCTAATCATCTGTGTGACCTTAGAAAATTCACTGAGTGTCCTTGCATCTCAGTTTCTCCTCTGTAAAATGAAAGAGTTCGATTAGAGGTCTACCATCTCTTCCAGATTTAAATCTATGATCTTATGATAATAATAATAATGAGAATAACAGTAATATTGACATAGCCCTTACTATGTGCCAGGCACTGTGCTCAGCACTTTACAATTATTACTTCTTTTTATCTTCACGACAACCTAGGAAGGTAAATGCTGTTATTCTCCCCATTTTACAGATAATGAAACTGAGTCAGACAACAGTTAGGTCACTTGCCCAGGGTCACACAGCTAGTTAGTGTCTGAGGCTGGATTTGAACTCAGGTCTGCCTGATTACACACATAACTCTCTATCTCCTGTAACACCAGCTGTGGGGTTATAGCCAAATCACTTAACATTTGGGATCCTCAGTTTCCTCATTTGTAAAATGAAGAGATTTCTGAGATTCTTTACAATTATATTTCTTTGATCCCTGATTCTTTCAGCAAATCATGTATCACAATCTCACAGCCCCTCATCTTTCTAGTCATCATACTGCCTTCCCCCCCTCCCCAGTGCCTTTTTACCTAGTAAATCTGTGGATTCAGTGAATTAACCAGACAATCAACACTGGCATCCTTTACACTGAGTACTAGGACACTCTGGAATATTGGCTTATGCTGCCAATGTGGGGTTAAATGGAATGGCAGCAGGAGGAAACAGCTGCTACCGAGGAAACATGTGTACAGGAAGATTACAGGCTTAGACTCCATAATGTATATAGTTTTTTTTTTCCTTATTAGTGAAATATTAGACATTTGCAGTACAAAACAAGACCAGGGAGAGTATATAAACATCAGTGGGACTTCCTGGAAATTGAGCATGAATGCAAAAGCTTTCTGTGTTGGAAAAAAAAACCAAAAACCTATTGGTAGGGAAAGCTTTATGTGATGGTCTGGTGATCAGGACAACTAGGGAGAAAAATGAAAAAGTCAGAGCTTATCTTACATGTCCCTCATTGGTTTCTTGACATATTCCCTCCCTGCCTTTGATAAGTATTTACTTAGCCAGCATTTTCATGATTTCTGCAAGTTTTCAAAGTTCCTCCTCTCAACAACCCCCCTCACCTGTCCAAGGTTACTCACCTTGTACAACTTTCTAGCCTTTCCTTTTTCCTCATCCCTCACCATTAAAATGCATTTAATCAGATCATATCATATGTGCTCATGGGAGAGTGGGTGGTAGCAGGTGACAATATGCAGGTTAAAATATTTCCCCTGTTAAATAACATGTTTGTATTTTAACAGATACTTTCTGGAAATATAGTTTAAACCAAAGGCAAGACTTTACTAGGGGATTGAGGGAAAGATTCAAGGAGAAATTGGCAGTACCCTGGTGAGCTGTAGTAACTAAGACGGTTTTACAAATAGATAGAGTAATGCTTCACAAAAAAAAAATCAGACCTAAATAATTGGAGAAATGTTTATTGATCATGATTAGGTTGTGCCAGTGCACTAAAAATAAAGATAACTTTTTTGCTGGGGCGGCTAGGTGGTCCAGTGAGTAAAGCGCCGGCCCCAGAGTCGGGAGGACCTGAGTTCGGTTCCAGCCTCAGACACTTAACACAAAAAAACTAGTCGTGTAACCTTGGGCAAGTTACTTAACCCCAATTTCCCTCCAAAAGGTTAAAAAAGATAACTATTTTTTTAAGTAGAGGAGGCAAAGGGCCACTTATATGGTACATAATTCTAATGCATAAAAAAGACCCGCTTTCTCCAATGCCTCCCCAACTTGCTGCATGATGTCCAAGATTCCATCTTTACAACTTTATTCCTTTAGTTAAAGTTTTGATGTCTGTTTAAATATTAACAATTGAAAAGGCTGTCAGTCATTAATTCCTTAGTGTTAATAAGCTTGAAATCCTTTCTGGAGAACAGATTTTAATAGGAGGGAGAGGATAGAGAGTAAAAGCTACTGGGAAAAATAAAAAAAAAAAACAATTAGAGAGAGTAGGGGCTCCAAAGATAACTAACTTTGGAATTTTACTAAAGGCAGAATTGATGGGACAGAGCTTTGGAAAACAAGGAGTCATTTTTGGACTTCCCCCTTAAATAAAAATAATGATAATCTTTATAACAAACTTAGATGGTATTATCCCCATTTTATAGATGAAGAAACTGGGGCTCACTGAGGCCTTGTTTGCTCATAATCACATAGCTATTAAGTGTTGATAGAGTGATTCAAACAAGTCCTATGCAAATAGGGATTCTTTTATTCTTTCTATTTGTATCCGTGGGGCAGCTAGGTGGTTCGGTGGATAGAGCACAGGAAGACTGATTTTCCTGAATTGACTTTGGTCTTAGACACTTACTAGCTGTGACCCTGGGCACAGCTTGTTTGCCTCAGTTTCCTTGTCTGTAAAATGAGCTGGACAAGGACATAGCAAACCACTCCAGTATCTTTGCCAAGAAAACCCCAAATGGGGTCACAACTGAAAGTGACTAAACAACCACAACAACAATGTGTACCCACAGCACCTAGCATACAGTAGGTACTTTATACATGCTTTTTGGTTGACTGAGGTCTTCCTGACTCCAGGTTCAGTGTTTCATCCACCACCTCTAAGGACAAGGACCTGAGTGACCTCTAAGGCTCCATCCCTGAGCAGAAGGTCCAGAGGCAGATTTAGATTCCCCATCACAAAAAAGTCCTAATAATCAAAGGTGTCCAAAGTGGAATGGGCTGCTCAGGAACTAAGTAGCAGGTTTCCCCTCACTGGAGATCTTCAGAGAGAAGCTGGATAGATGATCAATAGTCAGAAATGTCATAGAGGAGATGCCCAGTCAGTCGTGGTTTGGGCCAGATGACCTCTGAGGCCCTTCCTGCTTCTGAAATTCTGCCATTCTCTCCTGTCTTCCCCTTCTGCACAGGTGTACTTGCCAGAAAGGCTATGTGGGTGATGGATCAATGTGCTATGGGAACATTATGGAACGGCTGCAAAACCTCAACACAGAACCCAGAGGGCAGTGGCAAGGAAAACTGACCTCATTCATTTCACTCCTGGGTATGCAGTTAAGTATGCAGATTCCTACAGAGAGGTCAGCCCACCAATTTGTACCAGACCCTGGGTAGCCACAAGCCAGGTTGAGATAGAAGGAGAATAAAAATATGGCAGAAGTCAAAGATCGTGGCTAAAGAATTACTTATTCTTTGGAGAGATGGCTGTGAGTCCTGTACCTTTGGGAAGGAATGAAGAAGGAGCAGATTCTAAGTAAGCTGACTGTGGTGAGCCTCTGAAGGAGGGGTCAGGCCATCTGAGAAGGAGCAGGTGATGGAGGCATTTGAGCAAGGAAATCTATACAGTATCCCAGGTTTGGCTTGAATGAGCAGGTTCCCAATGCCCAAAGTATACCTGAGAACCATCAATCCTCAGCACAAAACAGAGATTACATGTATACCCTCTGCCTCAGTCTGACATATACTTCTGTGTGGGGGCAGATAAGGATGGGAAGGTGTGCCCCCTGGAGTCTGAGAGCAACAAGGTTTCTATGGAACCTTCCTTAACATAGGATCCTATCATTGGGTGTCTCTGGGACTCCATGACATGGCATAAAGAGTACTAAAGCTGGATCCAGGGGGCAACTAGGTGGTGTAGCCCTGAAGTCAGAAGGACCTGAGTTCAAATCCAGACTCAGATGCTTAACACACACACACACACACACACACACACAAATTAGCCATGTGACCTTGGGCAAGTCACTTAACCCCAATTGTCCTACCTTCCCCCCTCCAAAAAGCAAAAAAAGAAAAAAAATTTTTAAAAAAAGCTGTATCCAGGAAGAGCTTGGTTCAAATCCTGTTCTGATACTGACGGGCTGACCTTGGGCAAATGACTTATGCTCTTCGCCTCAGTTTCCCCATCTGTAAAGTGAGGGTAATCATGTCTATAGTGTCTCCCTCACAAGGTTTTTGGGAGGATTGGATGTGATGGTTGTCAAGCTCTGTACAGACTTTGGAATCCTATGCACCCACCAAGTAGAAATGCAGCACCTCAGATTTGCCAGCTCACCAAAATGTTTTCCTGGACATAAAGCTGGTCAAGAAGCCAATGAAACCAGCTCCTTAGCAAACTTGCTCCTCCTTGGCCCATTGACATTCACTGGGTGTCTTTAGGGCTGCAAACACTGGATTCCACTTCAATCAGGGGTGCACTGGGTTATTCAGTGGGGACAGACAAGGACACTTTCAAGAACTTTGTTATCCCCAAACCCACCAAATTCCTCTTGACAAAGACCATATATCATAGCATCAGAGATTTAGGGCTTGAAGGAGCCTTAAAGGCCATCAAGTTGAATTCCTTTATGTTACAGGTGAGGAAACTGAGGCCTAGAGACACAAAACAACTTGTCAGGAAGATCTGAGTTCAAATCCAGTTAAAAATATTTACTAGTCGTGTGACCCTGGGCAAGTCACTTAACCTTTTTCTGCCTCAATTTCCTCAACTGTAAGATGAAAGGCCATGAATTTGATGACCTCCAAAGTCCCTCTAGCTCCAAATCTTTGATCCTATGACCTGTCATAAGGCTTCCAGCTCAGAAAAATCTATGTTAATCATAGTGATTTCATTCCAAGTTCCAGTGGATCAGAGATTTAGAGCAGGAAGGAACTTACTGGTCACCTCTAGAATCATTTATTAAGTGCTTTCTGCATGCCAGGCACTAGTCATCTAGTCTAATCTCATCTTACAAATGAGGAAACTGATGTTTACATGAGGGAGATAACTTACCCAAGATGGTACAGAGAGTGATGACCAAGATTAAGCCCACCTAGATTCAAATTCCGTACCCTTTCCACTGTGCCAATCAGTCAGCAAGCATTTGTTATGCACCTACTGTGTGCCAGGCAGTATCAGCTATTTGTGTGACCCTGTATCAGTATCAGCCTGCTCCCATGAGTTAGCCTGGTATACCAGGATGAGAGAATATCCAAAGTTCCAGCATGCCATTGTCACATTGCTGGAGTTAAGTATGCCTTTGGAGTTGCACCTAGGCTCCGAGATGATTACCAAAAGAAAAGCCAGCACAGAGGTACAGGAAGACTCTGCACTCCATCCAGGGTGCCCAGAGAACCCACAGACCCATCATTCCAAAGCCTGGAACCACCCAGCCTCAAGGACTGATATGAACCATCGTGTTTGCATAATGTGTTTTGTCTTGTCCTGTTTTTCTCTCCCAAGACAAAGCCTATGCCTGGCCTCTCAGCAACCTGGGACCTTTCACTGTGCTAGTACCAACAAACAAGGGGTTAAAAGGAACAAATGTAAGTAGTTGTGGGGGTAAATATACTTGGGATGGGGAAGGAAGGGAAGTTCAGGTCACTAAGGATTACCACATCCATCTGCCAAAGTGCCCAGCAGCAAGTCATCATGGTGGCAACATTGGTGATGGTGGTCATAGTAGTGATGGTGGCAATGATGGTGATAGTGGTGATGATGGTGACGGTGGCAATGGTGGCAATGATGGTGATAGTGGTGATGGTGGTGATGGTGATGGTGATGATAGTGGTGATAATGGTGGGAATATTGGTGGTGGTGGTAATAGTA
>NW_027186303.1:737158-796230 GCF_028583685.1 Petaurus breviceps papuanus
AATATTGGTGGTGGTGGTAATAGTAGTGATAGTGGTGATGGTGGGAATATTGGTGATGGTGGCAATGATGGTGATAGTGGTGATGGTGGCAATGATGGTGATAGCGGTGATGGTGGCAATGGTGGTGATGGTGCTCCTGATGCTCTTTCTGGTGGTGGTAAAAACCAGTCCCTATTCAAGACCCCAAGGACCATTTCTCCTGCTACAGGCATTCATTTTGGCAAGGGGATCTGGGCAAAGATTGTGAGACCTTAATTAAGTTCTAAGCATATGTGATTTATGAGATGCACATAAAATCACAGAATGGTAGAGGTCAAGCTGAAAGGGATCTGAGGGCTCACTTGGTCCAATTCCTTCATTATACTGATGAGAGAACTAAGATTTGCTCAAGGTTGAACCAGTAGGAATGGAAACAAAAGCATTTATTAAGCATGCCCTACTTGCCAAGCACTGTGTTCTAAGCACTGGGGATACAAATACAAAATTATGAACTGTCCTTACCCTCAAGGAGTTTACATTCTGATGGGGGAGACAATTCATATGGGGAATGATGGCTAAGGAAGGTCACTGAGGTTTGAGGATTTCGAGGAAAAATGAGTAGAGCCAGAATGTCAGACCTTTTCAGGAAACAATGGTGGTGTTGATTTGATTACAGATTCAGGGAAGGTAAGCAGAGGATATGGGAGAGAAGGGCAGTATAAATACCTGATAGACTGGGCCATGAAACATTCATCATTTAAGACAGTAGTGTCCCAGGATGGGTGCTCCAGAGGTGAAAATTCCAGAGAATGGTTTCTGGTCCAAGTGGTAAAGCAATTGATGAGGAGATGGCCACCAGGAAGTTAAGTAATAATGTATATTAGGAGACCATCATTCCAAATGTATAATAATGTATAATTCAATATTAATCCAAATTCATAAAACAAAAATGTCATAAAGCAAAATGTCTAAGTGTTTCCACTAGTGGGAAAGAAATAAACACCCCCTAAGTGCAAGGCACTATGCAAAGTGCTTTATGAATATTATTAATTTGTTCTCTGGAGACCAATGATTTGCCCAGGGGCATAAAATTAGCCATAAAACTTAGTTGGCAGCCATTTCTGTGTGTCAAAATTCAGACTTGAAACCAAATCTTCCTGACTTGATTTAGGCTATCTCTCATGTGACAATGGCTTAGGGTAATGGTCTATACTTAGGATCTGGATGCTCATAGATCTAGAGCTAAAAGGAGCCTCATAGGCCATCTAATACAATCCCCTTTTACTAATGAGGAAACTGAAGCCCAGAGGTTAAATGATTTGCCCAAGATCATATTGGTAGACAATATCATAAGCAGAATTTGAACCCAGACCCTCTGACTTCAGAGCCAGCCCTCCCTCCACAGAACTGCACAGGTTCCTTAAGGACAAGGACTCTTGTTTTTATCTTCATCTCCCTCTCTCTCCTTCCATAACTCCCAGGGAAGTGCCCAACACATACATAGTAGTTAATAAATGAATATTGACTGAATGAATTGTATGAATGCAAACAGTCATTGGGACCCCTTGGCTCTGCCCAGCTGCAGTGCAAAGGATTTGTTAAAGAAGATGGGAAACCACTCTCTACTTTTCTTAGGTCAAGGATCTTTTGATGGATAAAAAGAATGCTAAGTACTTTGTGAAACTTCACATCATCGCTGGCCAGGTAGACATTGAAGGACTGAACAGCACAAACACCTTTTATACCTTGACTGGGAAGTCAGGGGAAATATTCAGTGAAGACAAGGTAAGAAAACCTGATGTTTTTTATTCATATTTTTAAGTCTTGGATTTTAATTCAAATTTAAAGTCTCTTACTTTCATTTATAGTACAAAAAGCTTTAAGACAGCAAAACCTGAGAAGTTTTTTGGCAACTATTTCTGTGGCAAAATGAAGTACCTTAAGAAAAGGAATTGGGGTGTAGGGCCCTGGCTTCCCAGTAGACTCACATAACTTTTTTTGAATGCTTGCCTTCTCCCACATATTCATTTGCATGGAAGACCCAGAGGATCATTGTGGGGTTGAGGAAAAGCACAGTACCTCAGACCCAGCCTTTTATGGTTTCTTCAGAAGGAACTTTTTAACTCTTCCTTCCTTTGCAGAGGAAATAAGACTGACAATCAAGAATTTGTGAAGCAAAAAGGGACTTTCTAACCCTAAATTAGATAGAAGCTTGGGATAAGGACATGGAGAATAATTCTCAAATAGGTTTCCCTCATCTAACCATTTCACTTTATCGTTTTTTTAGAAGCTATAATAGTTACGAAGAACATCCTTTCCTTAATTTTGACACAATGTGTGACCCTGGGCAAGTCACTTAAACTCCATCAGCCTCAGTTTTCTTATCTGTAAAAGGCAGATAATAATGGCACCCACTTCATAGGGTTGTTGTGAGGATTAAATAATAGAATACATATAAATCCTTATATAAACCTTCAAGTTCTATAGAAATATATGATATTATTTTTTAGCTTTCTTAGCTGAAGTAGACATGAGTCCCAGGTAGCCTTCTTACCTGTTCCCTAAGGTATAGCCCAGTTAAGTTTAGCAATACTCAGGACCTGGTTGGGCTGCAGCAATTCAGAAAGACCATCCACCAAGAGGAAGAACCTAGGTTATTAAATGGAGGTGTGTGTGTGTGTGTGTGTGTGTGTGTGTGAGAGAGAGAGAGAGAGAGAGAGAGAGAGAGAGAGAGAGAGATAGGGAGAGCGGGAATCATTCAACTTGGAACTGGAAAGAAATTGAGCATGCAATCTGTTTCCTGGTAGGATGGGTACAAAGCAAGATCAGCATTACTTTTAAGGAAAAGGAAATAGGCTGTATTTATTTTAGATTGCTGGAGTTCTATCTATCCCCTCTGACTTAACCTTCCATCTTTCCTAATGCTCTTTTTTTTTAAAAAAAAAAAGGCAAACTTAGACTCCTTCCTTCACTAAGGGCCACCCCTACTTCTCCTAGCCAGCATTATTTAAAGGAAATTCACTGCAGATTTTTCAGCTGTCATTATTCCCATGAGTTCATTATTTCCAAAATGTGACTATTCCCTCACAAATACCTAGGCAAATAAGAACTAATACTATATTAATATTTTATATCTCTATAACATTTTATGATATTCAAATGTCCAGCCATCCAATGCCTTGTAGTTAATGAAGAATGAAGTTGAGCCTAGAACTCAAATCCTGTGACTCCTGATTCAATATTCTTTCCATTACACCACACTGTTAACAAGCATTCCTTTCACTTCTTTAGGACAATCAACTTAGGCTCAAGCTCAGTGGAGGAAAAAAGAAAGGGAAGATCATACAAGGGAATATAATTGCCTCCAATGGACTCTTGCACATCATTGATAAGGCCATGGACAAGATGGCACCTGTATTTGAGAGCAGCACAGAGGTGAGAAATCAGAGTTTAAAATTATATTAACTTAGATATTTTGGTGATACCGTGAAGAGAGCACAGGGATTAGAGCCAAGAACCCCGTGTTCAAATTCTGCCTTGACTCTTAGCATGGGACATTGTATAAGTCAATCTCTGCCTCAGTTTCCTCCCTTTTAAAATAAGAAAGTTGGACTCTAAGATCTCTTCCAGATCTAAATCTCTGATCCCATGATGCTCTTTTCTATTGCCCTAAAGAACAATATCTAAATAGAAAAGCACAAAATAAGAAGGAAAGGGTTTGTTTTATGACTATCTCTTATTGATCTGATGTATAACTTCATTGATATAGTGAATTCCTAATGAAGTTACTCCTTCTACCAATGCAAATTGCCATCTGTTCTTCAATGTTATAGACTTAGAGAATTGACTACGATAGTGTGACTTACCCAAAGTCACACTGCCCATCTGTGCCAAAGGCAGGACCTGAACCCAACTCTTCTGACTTCAAAGTTGGCTCTTTATCCACTGCTCCTCATCTTAGGGTCATACTTCTTGCAGTATTGGATTTTTCCAGCCATTCATTCAACAAACATGTTTAAGCCCCTATTATATGTAATATTCAAAAATAAAGCATACGGATAGATAAAAATAGTACACGGGAGAGCACAATAAGTGTCTAAAAGCAGTTTAAAGTGCTATCAACTCAAATCCAGAGGAATTTCTTCCATTTGTGAAAAATCATAGAAGTGACGACCTCTATGAAGGATGGGTAGGAAGTCAAAAGGGAAAGACGGGGAAAGAAGAGCATTCTGGGAGTGAGCAAAGGACAAGACAGCACAGAATGTATGTAGGGGACAAGTGAATGCAGTTTAGCTGGAGTGTGGTAAACATGATGGAATATAGACAGGTTAGCTTAAGCCGATTTGAAAGTCTCTTCTCTGAAATTCGTGAATCCTAAGAAATATGAAATAAGGTAAATGGGAGTCACAAGGCTAGGAAAAATCTTCCAACTATCAGTATCCATGACACTTTACTTGCCCTAGAGGTCATTTTATATTTATTTTTATCTAATCATTTGCATGTACCTTTGATGCTTGGTAGACTGTAAGCTCCTTGAGAGCAAGGCTTGTTTTATTTCTACATCCTTATCCCCAGAACCAAACATAGCACCTGGCACACAGTAGGCATGTAACCAATGCTTGTTGAATCAAATTCATTCAGCAGGCTTTGGGGAACCACTCAGATATCTCTAAGACCAAAAAACTGAGGATAATAGATTTAGTATTAGTAGGAACCTTATGGATTATACACCCCAACTCTCTTTGTACAGCTGAAAAAAAACTGAATCCCAGTTAAGGTCAGTGATTTGCTTAAGATTACATGGGTAGTAAGTGACCTCGCTGGGACTTGAACTTAGGGTCTGCCTTAAACCAGCCTTCTTTCCAGTGTGCTTCTCAAGTATCCATGCATCATACACAAACCATAAAGATCTCCTTACAAAGCTGAATGTCCTTCACAGCCTCCCTTACAAGAGACCCAAGTAACTGTGAAACTACAATTGGTATCAGAGGTCAACTCTCCCAGGTGATAGAAGTATAAGGGCAGCTAGGTGGTACAGTAAGTAGAGCAATGGCCCTGGAATTAGTAAGTCCTGAGTTCAAATAGGACCTCAGATACTAGCTATGTGACCCTGAGCAAGTAACTTAACTCTGCCTTAGTTTCCTCATCTGGAAAATTAACTGAAGGAAATGACAAACCACGCCAGTATCTTTGCCCAAATGGTGTCATGAAGAATCATGTGTGACTGAAAATGACTAAACAATAAAAAGGTGATTCAGTGTAGATGGTGGGAGAACATTTAACAATATTTATTGAACAAAGGTGACTTTTTTGTACTTTTCCATGATGGAGAGGGCTTGCCTGTTATAATAGTACTTGCAATAACCCATTAGTCTGATACTTGGGAATTTACCCAGCATGCCTTGCACAAGAAGACTATGGCTGGTCAACTCAATTAACCTCTATAGAATGACCCATCTGGAAGCTACTTCTCAACAATACTGAAATATTTCTCGAATCATATGTCTTTTAGGTCTAATATCTTAATGCATAGCACCTTCTCCTCACTAATTTTTTTAAACAAAACCTAAGTGGTAAAATAGTGCATTTGTCTTTTTTTCCCCCTTAAGCAAACCATAATGGCAATGCTGCAGCCAAGATACAGCAGATTCAGTTCCCTGTTGGAGGTAGGTTTCTGCATGTCTCTCATGAAATCCTGGGGAATGTTTACAAACACATGTCCAAGCTTGACTGTCCATAAGTCTTCCTTTGTCAAATTCAGGTAACAAATGTGGGCCAAGCCTTAGATGAGGGTGGCATTGGAGGACCATATACCATCTTCGTTCCAAGTGATGAAGCATTGAACAACATGAAAGATGGCATTCTGAACTATCTCCTCTCTGCAGAGGTACTGGGGTCAATCATACTTTGATAGTGGAATGTTAACTCCTGGCACAAAGGTTAGAGACCTGAATCTGGAGTCAGGAAGACCTGAGTTCAAATCCAACCACAAACACTTACTTAGCCAGTCAAGTCACTTGACCTCTGTCTGCCTCAGCTTCCTCATCTATAAAATGTAGGTATTAATAGAGTTGTTGTGAGAATAAGATGAGATAATATTTGTAAAGTGTTTTGCAAACCTTAAAGCACTATGTAAAGAATAGTAGTTATATAATGTGACAATATAATAGATGATAATATAATCTTTATATTAATTGTAACCACATATAATTATCACATAATTGTATTATAATAAGGAATTATATATTAGTATAATAATTAAAATCTGATTGCAAACCTTAAAGCTCTATTTAAATGCTAGCTAGTATATTATATAATATGACAATTTAATGTGATAATATAACCTTTGCATTATTATATTGTATATACTTTTACATCATAATAACATAACAATTATATAACAATGTATGTGATATATAGTGATCATAATTGTTTGCACCTAATTATTTTCAAATCACCTTCCCCATTTAACAATAAGCCCCTTGAGAGTAGGAACTAGGTTTGGCATCTAAGAGGATATTGCCTTTTTTTGTGTCCCTAGCAGATAGCCCAGTGCTTGACCCACAGTAGGCACTTAATAAATGCTTTTTAATTAGAGACGAAGTAACTTGTCCAAGGTCACACAGCTAGGGAAGATGGTAGCCAAGAACTGGAAAGGACCTCAGAAACCATCCAGTCTAACCTCATTTTACAGAGAAGGAAACTGAGGCTGGAAAAGATTAGATGATTTACCCAAGGACAGCATGGCTGCCTCCAGCTGTGTTTACACAATCTTGGTATATACACTCAGCTCTACTTGAATCACTTTGCAAGACAGTGCTATGTGAAGAATAGAACAACTCTTTGCAGCTCACCCTACCCCATTTTCAAAGACAACTTTCAGACAGTGCAGCAACTAGGCTGAACTGAGTCTCTTGACGTCAAACAAGTTGTAAGTTGTAAAGGTTACTCTGAGCACCCCCACTGTGTGCCCTTGTCTCTCCTAAGGCACCCAGAACCCCACAATTCTCATACCCATCCCCCATGTCTAATAATAAAAGGAGATAATGCATGGAAAGTACTTGACACACCTTAATGTTATGATGTTGATAGCTATATCAAAAGCTTCTCTCCACGAGGACCACAGAATTTAACTAAATGTTCCCAGACATTCCCCAAAAATTACCCAATTTACAAAAATTGAATTTTTGGCACATTTATGTTCTTGATTTAAAAATTAAAGTCAATTTACTTTGTGTTTTAGAGGAGAATTTAACACTATATGATGCAATAACTAGTAAGAGCAGTGTAGTTCAAGGTAAAGAATGAGGTATTTAGAGTCAGAAGACTTGGGTTCAAATCCAACCTCAGCCACATATTACCTCTGTGGTATTTCATTGTGGAAATTTCATTTCCCTAGATTTCAGTTTCTTTATATATAAAAAGGAAGGGATTGCACTAGATAGATTCTGAGATCCCTTCCCACCCTAAAACCATAATCCTCAGTTGTTATAATCTTATTTTACAAATTTGGTAATTTCTTTGATACATACTTTAAAAAAAAAAAAAAGCAAACATTTCCCAAATCCATAGTCAAGGATATATTGATATCAATTTTTCTAGCCTGAAGAGATTCAGTATTTAACTTGGAAATTTTTGTTAAATTAAGAGTTTCCACCAAAAGAACATTGACTCTGGAGCTTTCTAATACCACTTCTCACATTTGACTAGTCTCATGACCCTAGAAATGTCACTTAATTTCTCTGAGCCTCAGTTTCCTTATCTGTAAAAATGAGCAGGTTGGTCTAGATGGATACCAAGGTCTTTTCAGCTCTAGATCTATGATCTGTGATTCTGGCATTTAATTTTTGTAGTTTAAGTCCTTAAAGAGAAAGATTTTGGACACTTCTCTGCACTTCAGGTCACTGCCACCAGATGACAGGAGTGTACCTCCCAGTTCTTGGTTTCTTCCAATTCTTGTACTTTTCCTGAGATACCAGAAGATGGCGCTCTATTGGAGCAACTATAAATACAGCATAATTTTTCCATATTTGACATATTAAAAGTTAAAGGTAAATTTAAATAAGCCTTAAATATTAACTTTGCAGATAGTGCTTTAGAGCAAGGTAAAGAAATAAATCCCTGGGACATAAGTGGAATAGAAAATGACCAATTTGGGAGGATCATTCAGTTTCTTGCTATGTTCCCTTTAGCTTCCCCCAGCTTATCTTTGGTGCCCAAACTTCTCTTGCTGGTTTATCCTTAGCATTGTCACATTTCAGGACTTCTCACCTACTCTCACTCTTCCTCCTGACCACAGACCTGGCTGGCACATTTCCATAAGGTGTGAACACAAGGAATTTTGGTTTAAAGCAAACATTTGTTGAATATTCCATCATGAAAAGTAATGAATAGAGTGAATAGAGCACCAGACCTGGAATCAGGAGGACCTGAGTTCAAATTCGGTCTCAGACACTTAACACTTACTAGCCATGTGACCTTGGGCAAGTCACTTAACCCCAATTGCCCTGCCCTTCCCCCTCCAAAAAGCAAAAATAAATAAAAAGTTTTTGATGTCAAGGACAATCAAGAAACTAAATCTACTAACCTTAATTTTTGTATTTAAATATTTTTTCAATTACATGTAAAAGCAATTTTAGTATTCATTCTTTTTAAATTTTAAGTTCCAAATTCTCTCCTTTCCTCTTTCCCTTCTCCCCTTCTACCCTTACTGAGAAAACAAGCGATTTGACATGTTCACAAAACATTTTCAAACTTAATTTTTTAAACTAAACTTTAAAATTAATTTTAAAAAACACTAAAACATTTTTAAGACTTTAGAGTGTGTTTGAGTCCACCTTACATGCAAGCTTATGCATTTATCTTAATTAATAAGAATTATTATATACACCAAGCACTGAGGATACAAAAACTAAACTGAAATAGCCCTACCCTCAGTGAGCTCACATTCTTTCTGGGGAAACAACCCATTCATAAATATTTAAGTACATATAAAATGTCTTCAGGCATGTGGGAGGGGAGGAACAAAATACTAGCAAATCTCAAGAAACTACCAAGAAGGGAGAAAAAGATACTTATCCCTGTTTTTCTTCTCAAGTCTGCCTTTTGCTAAGGTCTGCTCTCCTCCCTCTTTGGTTATTGAAATCTGGAGGATCATTGATTTAGAGGGAAGAAATTTCAGAGGTCCTTAACCCAACCACCCTCATTTTATGCATAAGAAAACTGAAGCCTGGGGGGGAAAATTACTTACCCAATGACTTACCCAAGATGACACTGCTAATTGTAGCAGAACCAACATTTGCATCAAGGCCCTTTAAATCCCAAGCTCTCTCTGCTGTACTCCCATCTTCCTTCTGCTTGGAATTATAGAACCTCTTTTCTCTCCTACTCCTCAAAGAGAAGAAAGTATATTGTTGTTGTTTTTTACTTTAGACTTTTGGGTTCTTGAAGGCTTTGATAAGGGAATACAAGCTCTGGCAGGGCTGAAAAATCTTCCTCTCTTGATGGATTGCTTATCTGTCATCTGAGGACCAACCTGGCTAAATTAGGAAAGGCTTGTCATCCTGTTGGAGAGGAATAAACATCTGCCTTGATGGAAACATTATCCTAACTTTCTGAATGGGTTTTCTAGGACAAAAGGGAAAGGATTCCCTCCTTAATTTTCCCCAGGCCCAAAAATACCTATTTTAAATTTACATTTGATGTTTCTCTTCCTTTTAAACTGGTTTACCTCAGAGATTTTAGCTTTCTCCTACAGACAGCCCACAAGAGATATTGTTTACATGCCAGTATCAATGTCTAATAAGACCCTGGCCCTGATTCTATGATCATCAGGGCCATAACATTCCCCAAAAGTCTTAGTGTATCTTAAGAGTATGGCAGGACTTTGGTAACTCCCTGTATATGAGTGCTGACTAGAGAGCCAAATTTTGGATTTTGCTCTGGAATCAGACAGAAACAATAGAGTATGAGAGCAACCTTCTCTTTAATCCACAAATACTTTCAGGATAAAATGGGAGCCAGTGGATTTATGTCCAAGACTTTGATAGAAATGCCCTCTCTTGCTGCCCTTCCTTTAGTGGGGCACTTTTATCTCTGGACCACCACTAAGGAGGTCATTGTCATCACTTCAGCAAGAATGTGCATGTCAGAGATGTGGCACCAAAAGATAAGTGGACAGTAAAATACCTGGAAACATATCCTGTTTGTCTCTATGTCCTGGATAAGCCAAAGCAGAGTTTAATATGGTGCTGAATTCAGTCCTATTAATGGACTTCTAATGATAGAGGTTTGGGGCATCTAGGTGGCACAGTGAATAGAGCACTAGCCCTCAAGTCAGGAGGACCTGAGTTCAAATCTGACCTCAGATAATTGACACTTAACTGTGTGACCTTGGGCAAGTCACTTAACACCAATTGATTCACCTGCCCCCCCCCCTCCAAAAAGAAGAAAAAATGATAGAGGCTTGGTGTCTAGAATACTGAACATAGAGTCAAGAAGGCCTGGGTTCAATCAATGACTGAAACTTCCTTTGTGGCCACAGACAAAGCCCTCTACCTCTCTTGACCCCAATTTCTTTATCTGTAAAATGGAGTTAATAATACTGTTATTCCCCATTATACCTGTTATTATCACTAGAGACATTTTGGCATAGTAGCTAGAAAGCTGGTCTTAGAGTTAGGAAGTTCTGGGCACAAGTCATCCTTCTGATACATACTGATCTCCCTCTGAGACATGCTAGCCATAGGACCTTAATGGTCTTTAAATTCTGTGACCCAGGTCATTCTCCAAACTATAAGTTATAGAGAGTGTACCTTATAGTTATGGAACTCTAAGCAAGTCTCTTAGCCTTCTAGTGCACAAAGCAACCCCCTAAGATGATCAGTTGCAAGAAGATGCCAACTTCTATTGGTGGAAAGAGTTTCCTCCCCTGGAATTTCCAAAGACCATTGAGGTCAAAGGAACAATCCCTACCACTCTTACAATTACCTCCCTTGATTTTATTGTTGCAAGACTCAAAGGAGATCATGTATGGAGAGCATCTTGAATTTTATGTATCAGCTCTTATTTTTTTAATCCCTAGCTGAAGAAAGACACATGTAGAGAGGTGATTAGAGATTAGGGTGAAAGAGGCCTTACCAATCACTTAGGTTGGAGTTTCTGGCATCTTTTTGTTGTTCTGAACCTCTCTGGCCATCATTCTGGTGAAGTCTTTGGAGCCTTTCTCAAAATCATGTTTTTAAAAATGCATAAGAATATAAAAGAAACCAATTATGTTGAAAACTAGTTATCAAAATAGGTTTTAAAAACAAGCTTTTGGACCCCAGGTTAAGAACTCCTGATCTAAACTCTCACTTTACAGATAAAGAAACAGAGAGCCAGGGTCCCACTGGGAATTAGTGGCACAGCCTGACTTCCTGATTCAGAAGATCAGAGATTTCAACCTAGAAGGAACCTCGTGGAGGCCAACTCCCCTTATTTTACAGAAGAGGAAAATGAGGTCCTTAGGAGTTTAGTGATTTGATCAAGATTACCCAACTAATAAAGAAAAAAGACAAGATTTGGACAAATGTCCCTGATGTTCTTTCCATTATACTGGCAATTATCAGACATTTTGGTCTCAGGAAATGTTCACAGTCTTACAAATTATTGAGTATACCCGCCACCAAAGAACTTTAGTTTATAAGAATTATATCTATTGAGTATTATCTTGAAAATTATTTTGACCCCTGAGAGGGTTTTAAGAGATCACACTATGAGAAATGTTGTTTCTCACCTCTGAAATTACTTAAAAATTCAGTCAGAAACCGCTGCCACAGGGAAGCAGGATCCTTTTTCTATCCCAGAGCTTTCTCTCAGACTGGCTTTGGATGCCATCATGATGGCCTCCAGAGGAAATTCTGCCTTTGTTGTGGTTTCCTCTATTTTTCCAGTTGGATGTCACTTTGTATAACAATGGGCAGTGAGACCCAGGGCAGCCTCAGACCAAAGAAGATTACATGCTTGGCAGACCACCAAAGAATGAGTTGGAGGTTAGTAATGTCAGTATTTTCCCACTAAACAGAGAGTGCCATAGGTTGATATCTATAGAATCAGAAGGAACTTCCCAGACAATCTGCTCCAATCTCCTCATTTTATACAGAAGGAAACTGAGGCCCAGAAGAGCTAAGAGACTTACCCAAGATCACAAAGGAATTGAGTTGAAATGGGATTCAAACCAGGTTCTCTGACTCTAAATCCAGCCCTCTTTCCTCAGCAACGTTCCTTCATTTAGCACTGTCCAGAACAGGAAGATTGTCCTGTACACTTGGGATTCTACCCACCTTCTGCTTATCCTTTCTGAGACTACATGGGAGGTGGGGAGGTTGAGAGGGAGCTTCTCTCTACTCTTCCTAGTGACATTTCTCTCTACTGACCCCTTCAGTAATCTTGCTGCAGGAATTCCCTGTATGGAAGCAAATTTTCTCAGATGCAAACATACCTTGCTATTCTTTTGAGTTGCTCCTTGGCATAGTTAATGGGCCTGTTCCAAACAGATCTGCTGTTTCCAAGAAGAATGCCACAGGTAGCATGGGAATCTCACCACCAGAATCACCCAAGCACAATGCATTTGGAATGAAGGACCTGGATTTGATGGCCTCTGCCAATTAATGCCTGTATAACCTTAGGCAAGTCAAAGTGTTCAGCAGGATGAACTCTGGGATCCTTCCAGATCTGTGATTCTACTATACCTTCACTTTATCTAGGGCAGCTCGGTGATGTGGTGGATAAAGCACCAGGCCTGAAATCAGGAAGACTCAACAACAAAATCACTTTACCTCTGGTTTTCTCATCCATACAATGTGGGAGTTGAGCTAAAAGTTCTCCAAGATTTGTGATTCTCTAAAAATGAATGTAATTATTTTTCCCTGGGGTGAGGCTCCTGAAAGATCACCCTGCTTTTTATTCACTATATTGTTTAAATACGCATTTTATTTCTTCTACACAGGGCTCTCAGAAGCTTCTGGAACTTATCCGATATCATATTGTCCCTTTTACTCAGGTGGGTATTCCATTTCCATGCTTGGGGGCAAGAGGAGGGTAGGGGCAAGAAATCTGTAATATTGTTAAAATATTTAGAGATGTTCTTTAGAAAAGAGATTTCTCTAAGCCCAAAACTCCTAACTTCCTCTATTTGAGGAGGGCAACCAGGATGGCAAAAGGCCTTAAGTTCATACTATAGCAAGATATGTTGAAGGGAAGACTGGGAATATTTAACTTGGAGAAAAAGAAAAGACTGAGCAGGGACACAATGAGTGTATTCAAGTATTTGAAAGGATGTCATGTGGAATGGGGATTAAGGATAAAAAAAAGCAGAGAAAATCCCAAAAGAGAAAAATTTAGGCTTAATGAAAGCAAAAACTTAGTAAGTATTAGAGTTATCCAAAAGTGTATTGGACTGCCTCTAGAGAAGATGGGTTTGTCCTTCCTTACTGGAGGTCCTCAAGCTAAGGCAGAAGGACAATTTGGGGGATGGGTTGCAGAGGTTTTCCTTTGTACAAATACCAGTTGGATTGGATTACCTCTGAGGTTCTGGATTACTGGGAAACCACACCTGGAGAAGGAGACTCTCAGAGCTGGAAGAGATCTCAGAAACCATCCAGTCTAAACCATACCTGAATAATAACACTTCCTGCAACTTTCCCATTGCCCCCATGGCTGATATCAAGGCCTCATCAATGGACTGTTCAAGGCAACACATCTTCATCACACCAAAGCTTCAGGACCCATTTTTAAAAAGGAAAAAATAGAAATGCTTCCTTCCTTCTCAATGGCACCTTGGATAGAATGGCTTGGTCTTGACTGCGTGTTTATCATGATTGGTTCATTTCAGCTGGAAGTTGCTAACATCATCTCCAAGCCCTACATCAGAAGCATGGCCAACCAGATCATCCAGTTTAATACAACCAGCAATGTAAGTCCAAATGTTCTTCTTCTTCTGGGACCGGTCCCCTTGGCTCTGGCATCAATCAGTCATTAGTTGGTTCACCAAGTTATTTCACAGATGGCTTAAGTCAGTCTCTGACCACCCAACCAACCCAACCTCCACATAGATGACCAAGTGATTTTCCTAAAAAACAGATCTAACCATGACATTCCCTCTATTCTATGAATTCCAGGGTCTTCTTATGACCTCTAATATCATATCTAGTATCATAGACTTGAAGCTAGAAAGGACCATATAACCCAATGCCTTCATTCTGTTAAGCAAACCTATGGAGGAAAAATCATACAATGCAAGATTTAGTATTGGACCCCATGCCTTTAGACTGTCCCACACTCACTGCCTCCCCTACTTGGAGTTTGAAGCTCTTCACGACCAGGTTTTTCCTATCAGCAGCTAGATGGCAGAGAAAATCTTGCAGAGAAGCTTAGAAAGATTTACGGTCAGATACTATTTCCTAGATGTGTGACCTTGGGTGGGTCCTTTCATTTCTCTGAGCCTCATCTATAAAATAAATGGGATTGGACACTATGGCCTCCAAGGTCCCTTCCAGCTCTAAATTCATCCTGTGTTCTTTCCAGTCTTCTTTTCATGTGTTCCTCTCCTTTTTTTTTCTTTTTGGATGGGGGAAGGCAGGGCATTTGGGATTAAGTAACTTGCTCAAGTCACACAGCTAGTAAGTGTTAAGTATCTGAGGACGGATTTGAACTCAGGTCCTCCTAACTCCAGGGCCAGTGCTCTATTCACTGTGCCATCTAGTTGCCCAAACTCTCCTCCTTTTCTATGCATGTGCTGTTACTTGCATGTAATGTTCCCTCTCTTGTTTTTGAGGCCTTGCATTGGCTGCTTAGTATGTTCTACCCCCTCCCGCCATCACCTTCACCTCTTAGCTTACCTAGTTTCCTTCAAAGTTCAACTCAAACACTGCTTTCTACAGGAGGCCTTTTCTGGTCTCCCCGCTCCCTCCCAAAGCAACATTCCATTGTTTTGAATCTAGGATCATCAGAAGGGAAAGGAAACACCACATGTTAAGACATAGACTGGCTATGTGACTTAGTTCATCAGTGCTCTGATATATGTGTCAAACATGTGAACCATACCACATGCAGCCCATAACACTCCCAAATAGAGCCTGAACCAAACTAAAATGGAACTGGGAGATATCTGGCAAAATAAATAAAAATACAATAAAACATAGATGATGTTGATGTAGGATTTTATAGGCCAATACACTACTAGCAGAGAGGTTTGCTGGCCCCCATTTGTATCTGAGTTTGACCATAGGAGGTTTCATCTGTGTTAGTAGATATAAAATGAATGGATGGATGGGATAGCTGGATGGGTGGGTAGATAGATGGATGAATTGGAAGATGAATGGGTAAATGAATGAAGAAGAGAAAGGGAGGGAGAAAGAAAAAGGTAAGACAGAAGAGAGAGAAAAATTATGCCAGGAATTATGTTTTCCTCACCAGGAACTCTCTACATGACTTAGATCCCATTAAAAAAATTAATGTAGTGTTATCATAAGTGTCCTAACTATGACAGGCCTTTCTTTTAGAGACTGTCTTTCACAGGAACAATGCCAAGAATTGTAGTTCCACAATACAAAATAGCTCAGGAAGATCTTTGATTCCCAAGGAATACTGATGATGCTCTTATTTTCTTTCTTCTACAGGGACAAATCCTGGCCAACGAGGTGGCCATGGAAGAAGTGGAGGTGGAGGCCAAAAATGGTCGAATCTATACCCTCGCCGGAGTTCTCATCCCTCCCTCCATTGTCCCCATTCTTCCCCATCGGTGTGATGAGACACAAAGGGACATGAAGCTGGTAAGGTTCACAGGAGCTTAGATTTCCAGTCGATAGAGAAATTTAGTGGCTTGCCCAAGGCTGCATAGCTTAGAAGTGACTGAGGTTGGAGACTAACAAAATACAAAACCATGATTTTCCTTTCAATTCAGAGACAGACAACAGGATACACCTAGATGAGCTCATAATATCCTAGATTTAGACTTAGAAAGGACCCTTAGAGGCCGTTGATTTTACATGCAAGGAAACTGAGTCTCAGAGAGACTAAGTGATTTTTCAGGGTAAAAGAACCAGTGTCTGAGGGTCATCCAAAGCCAGAGCTTCCTGAAAACCTCCCTCCCAGACATGCTAAGCAGGACTGAACAAGGACCTCAGAAGCCTTACCCTTCATTTTATTCACTGTGTACCAAGGACCAATGCTACTCAGGAAGCAGGAGAAAATTTCAAAATACTAGACTAGAGGAGAGAAATCAATCAACAAGTATTTTTAAACACCTGTGTGAAGTACCAGGCATTGTGCTAAGTGGTAGGGATAAAAACACAAAGAATGGGGCAATCCTTGGTCCCAAGAGCTTACATCCTTAGGGGGTGACAAGTACACATACAAACATATGCTCCACAGACTTTTGTTTTTATTGGCATCAGGAACTCCCAGTAAGGAAACTCCCTCTGCCAATGAGAATCTGTTCCTGCTCAGTAATTTAGTCTCAGTATCCCTCAGTTTTATCCTCTGTAAAATGGAGATCAAACTGATGCCTTATAAGAAATGTGTCAGTTAACCAATTAACTCAGTTTTCAGTGTTTTTGAAATGTCAAATACTGTTGTTCTCTGAGCTTATGAACTCCTTGGGGGTCTCCTCTGGTTTCCATGGTAACCTTTAGACTCATCCTGTTGAAATCAGAATGTTTTAAAGTTCCCCCACTGCCATATGGATGCTTTTCAGGTTCCCATGGATACCACAAGCCTAAAATTTATTGAAGTAATAATATTTTGTGTCAGTGCCATGCCTTATCCTGAGTGCTCTCCAGCTGGTACCTCATGGGCTCTCACAACAAAATTATGAAGTTACTTCTGGTCTCATAATGCTCCCTTGAAGCTCAGCTAATTCAACCACCATTCTGTATCTAATACAGCCCCCTCTTTTTACACATGGAATTGTCACTGAGTGCCTCCTTCCCTATGGACTGGCAAGGCCACTGGGAGAAACACCTTAGTGGTGTCTGTGGAAAACTGGGTCTCCAAATGCAAAGAGATGGCCCAAGTCTCCTAACGTAGCATCTAGGTGACCTTGGAAAAGGTCATTTTCCCTCTATGGGCATCAGTGCTAAAAAATAAGAATAGGTTGAATTGGATGCCTTATCAGGTAACTTCTAGCTCTAAATCCGTGATCCTCTGAGAGTTGTCACAGCCTCAGTTTCATTACCTGCAAAAATAAAGGAGTTGGTCTAGATTACATCTGTGCTCACTTCAAGCTCTAGAGGAAAAAGGGAAGGGGTTTATTCTTTATTGGTCCAGTGGATAGAAGATAAATTGTCTAATTACCAAGAACTTTATAACACTAAGGACCACCCAATGAAAGAATGACTTGCTTCCTGAAGCAATAAGCTCTGTCAGTGCAAGTGTCCAAATGTCATCAATTAGTGATGCTATAGAGAAAATTCTTGAACTGCAAAGAACTGTAACCTAGATGACCTTGAGTCTCTTTCCAAGCTTGAGAATTATTATTCTTTTGAAATGGTACCCAAAGGATCATAGATTTAAAGTTTGAAGGAAACTTAGGGACCATATAGTCCAACCCTTTCATTTTACAGATAAGAAAACTGAAGTCTAGGAAGGCTAGGTATGTGACTTATCCAAGGTCACACAGATTGTGTGTAGTAAAGTAGTGAGTAAGTGTGTAGTAGAGTAGTGAGTAAGTGAGATTTGAACCCTGGGAGGTGACTCATTACCTGCAGAGACATTCTTTTCTTCTTTGGAATAGATCTCACTGTGGGGAAGTTTTCTTCCAGATGATCTGCTAAACCAATGATATCCATTGTTTTTAAGTGCTTACTTCCCAGTGAGTTGTCTGTGCCACTGGGAGAATCATCTTAGTATTACCTATGGAAAAATATGGGCTCCAAATGCATAGAGATGGCCAAGACCTCCTGACAAGTTCAATCAAGCAACACAAAGCATCTCCTCTATTAAAAAAAAAGTATTCCCTGTAACCAGATGTAATTCTCACCCTGTTGCCATTCAGCATCTTTCTCAGAGAGAGAACATCCCTGTCCAAAACCACATTCCTCCCTAGAATGGTCATAAGTTATAACCCAGAGGTGTGATCATGCCCTGGGCTTCTTACCAAGAAGAAGGTAATGGGAGGAAGCTCAGCTGGCCTGGAATCATAGTGAGGGGATGCAAAGACAAATCCCCCCCAGCCCAATGCTTGCCTCTCTCACTTTTCCAAATTACTTTTCTTCCTCATCAAAACAGGGGGGAGCAGCTAGAGCAGCTGTCTGACTCATCTAAGTAGAAATAGACCCCTGGCCTCATCAGGCATTATGCCTGGGTGAGGATTGGGAAGGGTCCAGAAGGAAGCTTCTTAAAGGGATGGAAAAGTTGGGAAATGGATATTCATTAATTGGGGAAAAATAATGCTCAGAAGTAGATAGAAAAAGATGTATTAAGTAGATTATAAGGGGATGGGGAGAGGACGGGTTGGAAGTAGTCACTGACCACAGGCTGATGAATAGCATTCTATCCAGACCTATGGTGGTGGTGGTACTACTACTATTACTACTACTAATTATAATAATAATGATGATAATAATAATAACATTTATATAATGTTTTAAGGTTTGCAAAGTGCTTTTATACCTAACTCATCCTCACAACAACCCTGGGATATAAGTGCTATTATTATCCCTATTTTACAAATAAGGAAACTAAGGCAGACAGAGGTTAAGTGGCTTGCTCAGGGTCACACAGTTGGGGTGCAGCTGAGAGCCTATATCAATCAAAAAAATATTTATTAAGTACCTATGTGCCAGTCGCCATGCTAAGCGCTGGGGATACAAAAAGAGGCAAAAGACGGACCCTGCCCGTAAGGAGTTTATAATCTAATATGAGAGACAAATTCAAACAAATATATACATATATATGAATATGTGTGTATAGGATAAATAGGATATAATAGGATTAATAGGAAGTAGTTAACAGAGGGAAGGCACTGGAATGAAGAGGGAGTGGGAAGGCTTCCTGTAGTAGGTGGGATTTTAGTTGGCACTTAAGAAAGCATGGCAAGTCAGGAGTCTAGGGGAGGAAGAAGAGCATTCCAGACACAGGGGGCAGCCAGGGAGAATATTCAGAGCTGAGAGATGGAGGGTCGTCTTGGTGGAACAGCCAGAAGGTCAATGTGTCTGGCTAGTGTCCCTGGATCTAAGGGTATGTGTTGGAAAGTAAGGTGTAAAAGACCTGGAAAGGTACTAGGGGGCTTGGTTATGGATACAGGTTGTAGATTTAAGCTATAAAGTATATATATAAATACATAAAATAAGAAATATATAATATACATGAAAATATATATGTAGCCATAAAGTATAAAGAATTGAAGTTGCACATAGGAAAGCCAGCAGCCCTGGGGAGATGGAGTATGAAAGCTAAAATCAAAGGCCAGGACCATGGTCCATTGGGAAGCATCCTAAACCAACCATCAGAGGCCCCAAGTTCAAATGCTCATGCTTTCTTCTCCTTCACTCTCATGTCACGTTAATAAGCCATTTTACCTTTTCTGAGCCTTGGACACCATTTCCAGCTCTAGATTACAATCCTGATGAGTTCTAATTCTGACTTGAGCTCACTGTTTGGGTAACCTTGGGCAGATCACTTAATCCTAACCCAGGCACTGAGTTGAAAATACAAGGATGAAGGAATTGTCTGGAGAATTGTTGGTGTGGTACAGTGAAAGCATGACTGGATTTGAAGTCAAAGATCTGAATTCAAATCTTAACTGTGGCTACTACCTGTGTGACCTCAGACCAATTATTGACCTCTCTCGGTTTGGGTTTTTCACCATAAAATAAGGTGGTTGAACTCTAGACAAACCTCTGTTTCCCTCCAGAAGAGGGGTAATAAGAGTTAAGAGCTTACAAATGTCCTCTGCTACTAAGAATAACTGTCCATTTGTTGTAACTGATTTAGGAGGATTTTAATGAGTCTTTTAAAAGTTTCAATATTTTCTGGAAAAGCTACAGAGAGAAGTGGCTGGGAAACATGCCCAGGACTAGTGGAAGACTGGGAACAATTTGTCTATTTTTTTAATGACACATCTGGATTATTGTGTTACATTCTAAAAGCTATATTTTAGGAAAGATATTAATAAGCTGAATGGTGTCCAGATGAAAGCAACCATGGTGATGAAGAGAGTTTGAAATCATGATGAAGGAGAATCTACTGGAGGAAAATAAGCCAAAAGAAAGAATACTGCCTTTGGAGCCAGAGAACTTAGGTTGAAATTTTTTCCAGGGTCACTTACTACCTGTGACCTTGTTCAATTCACTTGTCACATCTCTGGGCCTCAGT
Source organism: Petaurus breviceps papuanus (assembly GCF_028583685.1). NCBI lineage: Eukaryota > Metazoa > Chordata > Mammalia > Diprotodontia > Petauridae > Petaurus > Petaurus breviceps. Next base: position 757,493 of record NW_027186303.1, read on the forward strand.
TTCCTCATCTTTAAAATGAGGAAGTTCAGACAAGATGATCTCCAAGGGTCCTTCTAGCTCTGGACCCTTAATCCCATTATCTCTCTGGGCCTCAGTTTCCTCATATGTAAAAAAAAAGAGGGTTGGACTAGATGGCCTCTGAGGTCCCTTTCCACTTTAGATCTAGGATCTGATTAACTGAGAATATTTATTAATCTCAAAGGAGAGAAGAATTAGGGGATATGTTATTGCTGTCTTCAAGTATTCGAAGTGGAAGAGGGATTAGATTTCTTGTGTGTCACCCAGAGGGTAATGCTCAGAGCAGTGACAGGAAGTTATAAGAGACAAACAGGAAAAAAAAAATTGTACAATCAGAGCTGTCCCAAAGGGACAGGGGAAGGGGAATGGGCTGCCTCAAGAGGTGGTGGGTTCCCCATCCTTGGAGGTCTTTCAGTAGAAGCTGGATGGCACATGTTTGGATTTGGTATGTCATGGGTTCTTGCTTAGAGGCTGCGAAGGTCCCTCCTCCCTCTGAGATTCTATTGAAGAGAGTGGAAATGAAAGAGCTAAAGGATTACTTTGCCTTGGGACCCCTCCTTCCCAGCCTGGAGTTGGCCTTTTCCTTATTTGTTTCAGCTCAGTCCAAGTCTTCCTTGGTCTCATTTCAGGGCACGTGTGTGAGCTGCGGCATGGTATACTGGAGTGTGTGTCCTGCCAACTCAGATCCCTTGGTGAGTGGAACTGTTACAGGAGATTACAAATAAAGCCTGGAAATGTAGATGAGTTTTCACACCTCCTCATGCTACCTTTTTGTGTTTTGTTTTGTTTTTCCATTTAAAATAGGTACCTATTCTAACTGGAATGTTATAAGGCTAGCTCTTACCCTATTTATTTTTTCTTATTTTAAAATTTACTCATTTGAAAACAGATAGGGAGGGGATATATGGGGTAAGTCTTGGAGTTAGGAGAACCTGAGTTCAAATTCTGCCTTTGATAATATCTGGCAGGGTGACCCTGGACAAGTCACTTGACCTCTTAGTGCCTCAGGCAATTGCCCTATAAGAATATAAGTTGCAAAGTATATACTAGTCTGTATTGATAGTAGGAACTTCCTACACCATAGAAATGATAATAATGATAACAATAGCGTTTATAGAACACTTTAAGCTGTCCAAAATGCTTTCCAAAAATTATTTCATTTTATCCTGGCAACAATGTTTAGATATAGATATATAATGTTGGGGGGAGAAGGTGCAGCTAGGTGAATATAGCACCGGCCCTAGAATCAGGAGGACCTGAGTTCAAATCCAGCCTTAGACACTTAACACTTACTAGCCATGTGACCTTGGGCAAGTCATTTTACCCTAATTGCCCTCCAAAAAGCAAAAAAAAAAAAAGATACAGTGTTGGGACATGGATACTTTTATCAGATACATTTATCAGATACAATGTTGGGATATAGATACTTTTGTCAGATACATTTATTGGATACAATGTTGGGATATAGATACTTTTGTCAGATACATTTTATAGATAAGGAAACTGAAATCACAGTTCTATTTCAAAAGTAAAAAAAAATTGGGGCAAAATGTCATAGATCATAGATTTAAAACTAGAAAGAACTCCAGAGGTTCACAAGTCCAGAGCCTTCGTTTTACAAATGAAGACACTGAGGAGGTGGTCAATGGCCTTCCCCAGATCACATAGACAATAGTAAATCACAAACAGTGTTTGAACGAACCCATGTCATCTAACTGGGTACTTTCCCCCCATACTTCGTTCTGTGACCTTTTTTATTTTCTGACCAGAAAAGAGAGTGTGAAATTTGCTGCACAGAGTCACACAGCCTAGGAAAGTTCCTCACACAGGAAGGATATGGCAGCCATGGCACCAGGTTTCCATCTCCTCTTATGACAGATAAGAATAGGGATTTTGTGGTGTTAGACCAATGTCAGGTGAGCATGTCCTCTCCAACCGTTCTCTTCTAGAGCTACCCAGGACACAGAGAGGTTAAATAACCTGTCTAGAGTCACACAGCCTGTGTGTGTCAGTTAGGATTTGAACTTAAGGTCTTCCTGACCTTAAGGCTGGTTCTCTATCCAGTGATTCATGCACAAGGTTAGCTATTAACAGGAGAAAGAGAGAGAGAAGAAAGGCAGAGAGAGAATTACTAAATACAGAAAAAAAGAAGTTTATGAGTTCTTAATGAAATTCCTTTGTTAAACAAAGAATGAACTGACCTCATAAAAATCTGCTGTATAAATTCAGTTAATTTTTTTCAATTATCACGCATTTATTTCTTTTCCCTCCCACTTGCCACCTTCCACTTAAAAAAAAAGAAAAAAATCCCTGTAACAAAAAGCAAAGCTGAGCAAAATAGATCTGCCCAACGGTCATGTTTTATTGTGTATTAGGAGGTGGATATCCCCCTCTTTCAGCAGTCCTCTGGAACCCTGGTTGGACACATGTTGGCTTTGCTTGGAGTAGACACTACCTCTGTGTGTTCCCTCAAATGGCATAACTAAGCTAATTGATTTGGAGCTCCCTTTCCAAAATATTGAGACAAAATATGCAAACACTACATCTAATAAGGCTTATTGACTTGATCATCACCTAACAACCCAAATAATGTTGGCAGATTTTCTTTAAATTACCTTCATATTTTACTGTGGTCACACTTTCTTGCCTTGGTCTCCTTCCAGAGCCTATTTACATCCAACTGTATTTATGGTCGCAAGATAGGGAGTGAGACATTTCCTACCAAGGGTTGTGCCAGATACTGTAACTCCACTGTCAAGGTAAGGCATGGGGTTGATGGCTTTGCTTCCACAACTTGGCCAGACCTGAAGTTTCTTTCATCCAAATGTCACTTTCCTCTCCTTGCTTCACCCTCCTTACTTGCCAAAGGGGAGTGGCATCACTGAACCTTGGGAAAACTCTCTGTCCTCCGTGAAAAAAGGAAGGTGGTCAATGATAGGATCTCATCATTTATAATAATTGACTCATCACATCTTTGAACAAACAAATGAAGAGCTGAATTTTTCATTATAGACTAATAATGAAAACAAAATTGTCTTTCTCAGATACCAAAGTGTTGCAAAGGCTTCTATGGTCCAGACTGTAACCAGTGTCCAGGAGGTTTTTCCAATCCATGCTCTGGAAATGGACAGGTGAAAAGAGGTGGACAGAGATTGGAAGGGAGGAGAAAGGGGGGGGCAGCAGGAAAAGGAAACAGGTCTATAGTTTGTATTGTAGATACATATCTCTTCTATATGAGATGAACTATTTAGGAGACATCTCCACTCCAAATGTTCATATGGCCTATTTTTGCCCAACAAGTGGTAGGGCCTTCCAAGTTCACATTGATCTTTTCAGCCATAGTCAGTCACACTGTACCTTGACCCCAACATCATGATGTCATTTTGGTCCTCTATGAGAATGAAGGACAACAACCGACCAGCCAACATAACTCTTTCCATTAAAGAGCCAAGAAGAGAGCTACAGTTCCAACTTCTCTCTTGCCATCCCAACAAATTTTAAGTATTAGAAAGGAAAAAAGAGAAATAAATGCAAATATAGAAGCCAAAAAGTGAATTTTGGATATAATGCTAGAATTGAAGACAGGAAGATCTGAGTTCAAATCCAGCTTCTGAAACTTAGTAGCTGTTTGGGAAAAACCACTTAACGTCTGTGAGCTCCATCCCTTCATTTGTAAAACGAGAGGGTCAAAGCAGGTGATCTTCATGGTCTCTTCCAACTCTAAATCTATGACCCCCATGACCTCCCTAGGCCTATCTACAAAATGAGAGGGTTAAACTAGATGGCCTTCAGGATTCCTTTTATCTTTTGTCCTACAGTCCCATGGCCCATTTGAAGACAAAAGCAATTTATAGCTTCTAGGTTCTTCTTGTGTCCCCTAAATATTTCCCCCATGACAGAGACACTCAACAAGTAATCAATGTAACTTCCTTTTTCTTGAGATCCATTATCATCTAGAAATAGTAGCCCATGGTCTGACCAAACAAAACAAAATCTAGATAGACAAAGCTAAGTCAATAAGTCAAATTGCCTAGGGAATATTTCCCTGAGTCACATTGACTTACACAAAAAGCCTGTTCTTCTTACAGTGTGCTGATGGACTCAGTGGCAATGGGACTTGCATTTGTGATGATGCATTCCAAGGCTCTCACTGTCAATTCTGCTCTGATCCCAGGAAATACGGACCCCAGTGTGAAAAAAGTAAGTTATCCTTTAGCTTAGGGACCTCTTCATTATCTTTATAAGACTTGATGCCATGCCATTTATGGCCTCAATGAGGACATGTTTGAGTGGAGCATTAGCTCACCATTGTCCAAAAATCCTTATTAACATGCCTTTAGCTAGGAGCCATGCAATGTTGGGCAGATGTCAGTTCTGATTCCTACCTCAAATAATTACTAGCTATGTGACCCTAGGAAAATCACTTAACCACAGCTAGGATTGGAACAAGTATCTTTACCAAAAACAAAAAACAAACTCCAAGTGGGTTCACAAAGAGTCAGACATCACTGAAATGACTAAATGACAAATATATTTATATGCATATGTTTATACATATACATACACATATGTACTGTAATACCCAAAGAAAGGCAACTTCCCAAGGTTCAAAATACCAGCATAGGTGCTCTCCATTTTATTCAGTGACAAACCAAGAACAGAGAAGGTCAAAACATGACATCATTCAAAATACAGCATTTACTAAGTGTGATTAAATAATCTCCAAGTACTACCCCACCCCAGGACCTTCCAATCATTCAATCAATTACAAAGTCCAGGTTCTAAATACTACTTTACCCCTAGGCTGTACCTTCATTTAGTCCACCACAAAGCCCCTCTTCTCAAATGGAGATTAGTTTCCAAACATAAGTAAAGTACATTCACTTGTTCAACCATAGAACACAAAAAGGTCAAAAGTTCCCCACCCCTGGATCACAATTGAATCTACCCCAGAGTTACATCAAGTTTAAGCACAGCACTTAATACCCAAATGGAGCTCTTTTCTTCATCTTGACACGAGGCAAGTTCTCAGCAATCTTAGTTCCTGGGGAGACAAGGCTTAGCAAGGCCACAAGATACATCACCAGTCCCTTCATTAATTCATCCTCTGTCTGTAGAACAGTCCTAGAACCCCTGAAAACATTAGCAAAACCCTCTCCCAGGATTTCTGTAAACATACAACGAGAAAATCCTTCTTCAGGGCTTCTGAACCAACAGAAAGGTTCCCAGACCCCTGCAACAACAGCACTGTCCTTCACCAGTGGACAGTATTCACTCTGTCTGCAGGACAGTCTCCAGACCCCTGCAACAACAGCACTCTCCTTCACCAGTGGACAGTATTCACTCTCTGTCTGCAGGACAGTCTCAGGGCTTCTTAACCAAAAGCCAGGTTCCAGGACTTCTTCAACAACAGGACTGTCTTTCACCAGTGGACAAATCTGGCAAAACAACATCAAAACAGACAAAGTACCAGCAAAACAGCCATGTCTCCTCAGTCCTTGGCAGCTCAGGGGGCAGGTCTCAAAAGTCCAGGGCAATTCAATCCTCTCAGTCTCTCTCTCTGCCTCCACGAGGTGCTGCTTCCAAAAAAAAGTTCTTCTGCCTCTCTCTTGTCTCTCCAAATCTACGTCACCAGCTCCTCCCAGTTCAGGACTTTCTTTTCACATCAACAAGTCCATCCCACAGGTGGGATTAACAAACTCTGGGTTTTAACACAATCAGTTTGAAAACCAAGCCAATACAGGGGAATCTTTAAATGCCATTACTATCACAACATATTGGCCTCAGATCCATATTTGAATCTTGTTCCTTTCCAATGAATTTTTACTTTTTTTTTAAAGCAATCAGGGTTAAGTTACTTGCTCAAGGTTACACGGCCAGTTATTTCTGGGTGTGGTGCTAAATATCTGAGCCTGGATTTGGACCCAGGTCATCCCGACACTGGAGCCAGTGCTCTTACTTGCTGAGCCACCTGGCCGCCCCTTGAATTTTTACTTTTTCAAAGATTTGTAAACCCCTCTTTAAAAATCTAGTCACGGGATTTGGTTGCTCCTACCAGATGCCATCTTCTCTTTCCCCTGACAGTGGTCTCAAGACCTGGAATGTTGTCCCTCCTCATCTCCACCACTTGGAACCCCTGCCTCCCTTCAAGAGTTAGCTTAGGTACCATCTCCTACAAAAAAGACTTTCCTAGTTCCTCCAGGCATGAGTGCCCTCCCCCCCAAAATTTGTTTTGTATATATTTCTGTTAACTTATGTTTGTGTTCATCTTTGTGTGTTGTTTTCCCCTAGCTCCTGGAGGACAAGGATTGTTTGGGTTTTTTTTTCCAGTCTTTGTATCCCCAGCTCCTAAAGACATTACATTTATTCAACTTGACCCCAGAGGGCAAAACAAAGGGGGGGGGGGAGTGAAAGTTGCAAATAGATAAATTTGGGCTTCCTGTTAGGAAAAAAAAGTTCCTAAAACAATGAAAGTTGTCTCAAAGTAGGATAGGCCACTGAGGAGGGGGGGATAGGTTCCTTTTCACTTGAGGTCACCTGAAAGTTGGATGACCATTCATTAAGTCTGTTGTAGACTCTTTTTTTTTCAATTCAAATTATACTAAATGACCACTGAGGTCCCTTACACTCAGAAATCCTGGGATGTAGTCCAACTCTCTCATTTTGTAGATGAGGAAACTGAGGCACAGATATCTGACCAAAGTTACCCAGCTAGGATCAGAGCTGAGATTCAGACCCTTGTCCTCTGGTTTCCTGATCCAAAGCTCTTTCCATTATATATACCATATTGCTTCTTATCCTTCTGGGCATCTTTCATAGGATCAAATATCCACTACCCACCCACCCCTACAAAATTAGCCATACATCCAACTTTTTCCCTTATATGGCAGGAAAATATGCCATGTACTAAGCAATGAGTAAAACAAAGAAAACTAGCCTGGGAATTGCAGATTTTGCATGCCTCCTCCATATTGGCAAACAAGTAAACAATGTGATGGTGCTGAAGTAGGCATATGTTTTCAGACATGGCCAATATATAGATTTGCTTTGCTTTGACTGTGGACAGATTAAGTCATCTGTTATCTTAATTAAGTTATTTGTTTCAAGTGTGGTAGAAAGAGCATGGAGAAAGAGGTGTCATAGGAAATCAACAATGTTTTAAAACAGAGGAGAGCCTCAGATAATCCTGGCATGGCTCCAAAATAAGATCTTCAATTCCATTCATTGCTGGGATTTAACATACTGATGTTGTAAGCTTCTTTATAGGAACTTTAAATGATTTTATGAGAGGAAGGAGGGAAGAAAAGGAAGGTAGAACATAAGTATTCCCTACCTAACCAGAGTAGGCTACCAATCTGTTCACTTGCTTTTGAATAAACCTGTACTATGTTTATTGATGAAAAGAATCACTCTGGGTCATCCTCATGTCTCACTCATCCCAGTGGGTAGGTTGTGCAAAGAATAGAGTAGTTGTCTTCTATGATACTGGACCCAGAGTTTAGAATGTACTGCCAAAACTGAGCCCCAATGTCTTTGTCTTCTAGAATGTTTGTGTGTTCATGGGAAGTGTGATAATAGAATAGACAGTGATGGAGCCTGCCTTCCTGGAACCTGTAAGGATGGATCAGCTGGAAAGTTCTGTGACAAGCAGACCACAGCATGTGGCCCCTACGTCCAATTCTGTCATACCCATGCAAACTGTGAATACAGCAGCAGAGTTGCCAGGTAAGATAGCTATCTTTTAACAGTCAAGGATGGACCCATCACCTCAAGTAACTTCTCATAGAGTTTGGAGCTGGCAGGGACCTTGGAAATCATCTAGGATAGGTCTCTCATTTTGTGGATGAGGAACCTGAGGCTCAGTGAAGAAAGGTGATTTGCCCTTAAAAATGAATAAAATGGGGGCGGCCAGGTAGCACAGCAAGTAAGAGCACCGGCTCCAGTGTTGTAGACAGACCTGGAGATCGAATCCCGGGCTCCGACACTTAGCACCCACCCAGAAACACCTGGCCGTGTAACCTTGAGCAAGTTATTTAACCCCAATTGCTTAGGGGCGGCCAGGTGGCTCAGCGAGTAAGAGCACCAACCTGGAGATCGAATCCCGGGCTCAGACACTCAGCACCACACCCAGAAATAACTGGCCGTGTAACCTTGAGCAAGTTACTTAACCCCGATTGCTTAAAAATAAAAGAATAAAAAAAAAATGAATAAAATGAGGCCCAGAAAGGAGAGGCGATTTATTTTACATCATCACAAAGGATTTAATACCTGAGACAACTAGATGAAGAGAGTGCTGGACTTGGCATCAGGACAAATTGAGTCCAAATCCTGCCTCAGATACTTCCTAGGTGTGTGACCCTGAACAGGTTATTCAACCTCTCTCAAGCTTAGTTTCCTCATCTGTAAAATGGGAATAATAACACCACCTACTTCACAAGATTGTTGTGAGTATCAAATAAGATCATGTAGTGAATGCTGTTTGCAGACATTAAAAAGCTATATAAACATTAGGTAGTATCTATTAGTAATAAAAGTTAATAAATTGACATTTTGTTCATTGATCTATAATCTTATACATTAGTATAATATGCTCTCACTTGTAGCTCCAAAAAGGTGTAGCATGTACAGGAAACATACCCTGGTAAAAACTCTCTGGGAAAGTGGGCTAAACCAGGTTGAGGGTAAACAAGATGCCTTGAAGCTGTCAGTGAGTTAGGGGGTGTCAGCCCCAAAGCAGGTGAAAACTTCCCCTGGTGGAAAGGGTGGATGAAAACAATTTGTTTCAACAACCATGAAAGCAGCAGAAGCAGGTGCTGTGAAGCACTTAGGGCTTGGTCACCAAGGTCATCCACTGCATCCCAGGCCATCGCCAGGCATCCTGACTTTTGTCCTGCCACTGGACTTTGATGGAGCTAGGAGAGAGTAAGGCTAATGATTTTTTGCAGCTCTGCCTCACTTAAATCCAGTTCACAAACAAGTCCAGACATCACCCCCAAAAGGCCCGGTTCATACCCCTCTCTGATAACATCTTTTCTATTTCTGCATGCCTCCCCATTAGTAATACAACACATCCTCCTAATACCCACTATGTGCTTCTTTGTTGCCCTTTGGAGAATCTCCAGTTTTAATCCTTCAGAAATTATAGTATTCCATGACTCCCAGCTACAAGAAATCTTTAGGAAAATGATGATTTTTTTATTTTTTGCTTTTTGGAGGGAGGAAGGTAGGGCAATTGGGGTTAAGTGACTTGCCCAAGGTTACACAGCTAGTAAATGTTAAAAGTCTGAGGTCATTTTGAACTCAGGTCCTCCTGACTAGCTGCCCCAATGATGACTTTTTTTAAGTCCCTTTGTATGCTCATTTCGACAGCACATGTACTAAAATTGGAATGATACAGAGAATGTTAGCATAGCTACCTGCACAAGGATGACATACAAATTTGTGAAACATTCTATATTTTTAAAAGAATTAAATTAAATTAAAATAAAGGTCTCTTTGTTTCATGGAGAAGCTGGGAATCATTTAAAAAACATCGTGTACTTTCCTTAAAACAGTCCATCCTTGGGGCAGCCAGGTAGCACAGCAAGTAAGAGCACCAGCTCCAGTGTTGTAGAAGACCTGGAGATCGAATCCCGGGCTCCGACACTTAGCACCCACCCAGAAACACCTGGCCGTGTAACCTTGTGCAAGTTACTTAACCCCAATTGCTTAGGGGTGGCCAGGTGGCTCAGCGAGTAGGAGTACCGGCTCCAGTGTTGGGACGACCTGGAGATCGAATCCCAGGCTCAGACACTCAGCACCACACCCAGAAATAACTGGCCGTGTAACCTTGAGCAAGTTACTTAACCCTGATTGCTAAAAAAATAAAACAGTCCATCCTGCTCTTTTCCTTCTGTCCAATTCTGGGCCAGGGTCATAATCTATTTTCAGTGTCTGTCCAATATTTATGCACTAACTTGCCATCTCTATATGTTATCAATCCAACTATACACCATGGTCTGGACAATAAGCATCCTTTATCCACTTGGTTTTTCCCATGTGGATTGTTAAGTGGAACTCTTTTAAATATTTGTGGATCTAATTTAGGAGGCTTTGCAATATTCCAGGACATGATGAGATCAACATGTCATCAGCAAACAGGAGCCTTTAGGGGCTCCCCCCTACTATAGCAGATCCCTCTTCCATTTGGACTCTGTGCCAGATAACTTCCACAACAGGGGCTACAACAGCCAACTTGAACTTGTGAGCATTTACACCTAAGTAATCGACAAATGATGCAAGTCAGAGCTCAAGTTATTGTTCTGTTGATTATCTAAACTTAAGAAAGTGAGGGAGAAAATGTTAATAATGTGGATTAAATTTAAAAGTGTGCCCTGCCTACCTTTTTTTTAGAAAGTCAGTTGTTAAACATTTGCCAGCCTTCTACTGCTAACAAACCCTGAAGAACATGTATTTTTCCATTTTGTGCCTCATAATCACCATCAAACAAAACCATCTCAGTTGTTAGATGTCAAAGGGAACCTTGCATGATTCTAATACATACCCAGGAGACTCCCAACTGAAGGAAAACCTTTCAGGAAGAGATTATTTTACTATAACAAAAACAAATGCTTTATTAACCAACAAGCACAAATGGGATGGATTTCTGAATTCTTTATACCTTTTAATTAATTAATTCCTCTTAATTTATTTAATTTATGATTTAAATTTAATTTCTACCTTTTATTGGTTAATTGACTATAGAACTCTACTTCCAAGTCTATCTTTTGCCCACCTTAAAACCTCCCTTTATCAAGAATGTTTTCAATGCATACACACACACACACACACACACACACACACATATATATATATATATTTCTCATAAAGATTTTATTGAGATGAGAATGTAGGCATGTGGATTGGTAGTTGTTTATATATTTCTTGATCATCCTTTTTGCTGAGAAGACCCCCCCCCCATCTTCCTTTGGCTTGTAATTATAAAACCTCTTTTCTCCCCCACCCCTCAAAGAGAAGGAAGTGTGTTGTTGTTTACTTCAGTCTTTTGTATTCTTGAAGCCTTTGATAAGAGAACACAAGTTCCAACAAGCTGAAAAAGCTGAGGACTGGCCTGGCTAAATTAGGAAAGATTTGTCATTCTGTTGAAGAAGGATAGCCATCTGCCTTGAGGGAAATATTATCCTAACTCTAACTCTTTGAATGTATTTTCCAGGACAGAAGAGAAAGGATTCCTTCCTTGATTTTCCCTGGGGCCCAAAGATACCTATTTTAAATTTGTATCTGATACTTCTCTTCCTTTTAAATTGGTTTACATCAGTCAGGGGTTTTCGCTTTCTCTTAAGGATAGCCCACAAGAGAGAATGTTTACATACCAGTATCCGTGTCTAATAAGCCCCTGACCCTGATCCTATAAGTAGTTAAGGTTAATAAACAGGGCGCCCCAAAAGTCTTCATGTATCTTAAGACTATGCCAGTACTTTAGGGACTCCCTGTGTAAGACTGCTGACTAGAGAGCCAAACCTTGGACTTTGCTCTGGAATCAGACAGAACCGATAGAGTATGAGAGCAATACTCTCCTTAATCACAAATTCCTTCCAGAAAAAATGGGAGCTGGTTGATCTTTGTAAAAGATTTTGATACAAATACCCTCTCTTGCTGTCCTTCCTTTAGTGGGGTAATTTTGTCCCTGGCCCAGCACTGAGGAGGTCATTGTCATCCTTCAGCAAGAATGTACATGTCAGGGCAGGGGCCATCCCCAGTTATCCTGATCTATATCTTGCCACTGGACCCATTAGGCTTCTGAATAGAAAGTGAGGCTGGTGACCTTACACAGCCCTCCCTCACTTAAATCCAATTCACTTGCAAATCATGGCATCATCTTTCTAGTGTCATGGTCCTCTTTGAGAATAAAGAATGAAACAACAATATTTTCTTAATCATCCTTTTTGCTGAAGATCAGGGAGAGAGATAATCATGACAAACTCATTTCAAGTCCTTGGCACCCTCCTTTCCTTCAACTATATTAAGAATCCTTGGTTTTGGGGCAGCTAGGTGGAGAGTGAATAGAGCACTGGCCCTGGAGTCAGGAGGACCTGAGTTCAAATCCAACCTCAGACACTTAACACAAAAACTAGCCATGTGACCTTGGGCAAGTCACTTAACCCCAACTGCCTTCCAAAAAAAAAGAACCAATGCTAACTGTCCTCATAATTGCATCACCTCCAACACCAATCTTCTCTCTACTTGACCCAATCCAGCTGCTCTTCCTATCCTTTCCTCTCCTTTCTTCCATTTTCATGTAGTGCATTTCAGTCTATGATATCATAGTCCAAATGGGATGGATTCATTGTCTTTGATTGTGAAAAGGTTTTGTTGCATTTTATTTTTATTTTTTCACAAATCTTTTCCATTTTTTGTATGTTTGTTATCCTCTTTATATTTTTATCATTAAACATCCTCAGAATGATTTTGGTTAGTTGGATCTTTTGCCAAAATATCTTTAAACCATTTTTTCCTAACTTTTTTTTTTTGCTTTTTGGAGAGGGGAATGCAGGGTAATTGAGATTAAGTGACTTGCCCAAGGTCACATGGCTAGTAAGTGTTAAGTATCTGAGGTCGGATTTGAACTCAGATGCTCCTGACTCCAGGGCCAATGCTCTATTCAACTGCACCACCTAGCTACCTACCCCTAATCCTCACTATTTTGTGAGGCAATGTGGCTCATAATTTCCCACTATCCTCTTTTGTGAGATTTTACAAATGAGTGTATTCTTAACAAGCATTGCCATTGATACAGTCTCTTAGAGAACAGGAAATAAAGGTTCTCCTACTGCCTCTCCAAATTTTCAAGCTCTTAAGAAACTCTTGTTTTCTGTAGCCACTAAAGCCTTATTGAGCAAATTAGACCTGGGTTGAATGGGTCACCATATCCCTCCTTTTTACTATGAAATGTATTAAAAATGCTTCCTGGAGAGAATTCCTCTTTCAATAAGTGTCCAATTCAAGGAAGGTAGTTGTCCCATTGTACCCTGCCTTGGTCAGACTGTCCCTCCAGTCTTTTGTTCCATTCTAGCTATCCCATTTGGGGGGGGGAGGTATCTAAAGGCTGGATTATGTATTGAGAAAGATTAGCAGAATAGCAAAGGGTCTAGGAACTATGTTGTGTGAAAATTAGAACCCTGATTGTGTTTTTTTAAAGAGATGACTTGGGGAAAGGATAATATTTTGTGTATTTCAAGAGCTAACATATTGGAATGGGAGTAGACAATAATCACTGGTGGAAGGAGAAGGGATCAAGTTCAACTCACTATAAGTAAAAACTTTCATAGAAATACCCCCAAATGCAACAAGATTCTTCCAAAGAAGGCATTTCACAATTGGAGGTGTTCCAGCCTAACTAACCCATATTGTGTCATATGACTACCAAGGACTCTCCTCTGATTCCATATCTGAGCACAATCCTGTTTTTCAGCTGTGTCTGCAAACAAGGATATGAGGGTGATGGGACCATTTGTACAGAAGTAGACCCTTGTGCAGGAATCATCCCAGGAGGCTGCAGCAGCAATGTGAGAATTTGGCTTTATCCCACATGTGGCTTGGAAGTTATAAGGGGTGGGACAGAGAAGAGAGCAAGGTTGGATTTACCAGTCTCGGGTTTAACTTTTTGTTTGTTTGCTTTTTAGTCACGTGAGCATAATGATAGAGGGGAAATATTGCATTGTGGATATAGCCCAACCTTAGAACCAGGAAGACTTGATTTAAAGTCCTTCCCATGACATTTACTGTCCGCATGACCCTGGGAGTCATAACCCCTCAATGTCCCAGACAGACATCTCTCTTTGGCTCTAAGTTACCAACCTGTGTTGGTAGAGAGAGTTTCCTTACCTAGAATTCCCTATGCCAGTGACATCATGGGTCCTGTCTCTATCCCTATAACCATGCCAAAGGTTCTAGTGGGCTTTGTCTTGTCTTGTTCAATTCCATAGGCAGACTGTGTTAAAACTGGCACAGGAACCCACATGTGTGTCTGCCAACCTGGATGGACTGGGGATGGAAGAGACTGCACAGCAATTAACAACTGCCTGCTCCCCAACTTTGGAGGTTGTCACGATAATGCAACCTGCCTGTATGTAGGTCCTGGCCAGGTAAGTGATGGTCAGGCGTCAGACAAGAAGCAGGCTTAGACATGGTACCATTTTCTAAAATAGGACTGAATGTGCTTTAGTTATGGGCAGACAGGTGGTGCCATATTGAGAATGCCAGGTCTAGAGTCAGGAAGAAGGCTCATCTTCCTGAGTTCAAATCTGGCTTCAGACACTTACCCACTATGTGACCCTGGACAAGTCACTTTCCTCTTGCCTGCCTCTATTTCCTTAACTGTAAAATGGGGGAAATGATAGTACCTACCTGACAGGGTTGTTGTAATGATCAAATAATATTAGCTATGTGACCCTGGCAAGTCACTTCAACCCCTCTTGACCTCAGTTTCCTTATCTGTAAATATCTGCCAGGATTGCCCCTACCTCCCAGGGTTGTTGCAATGTTCTGAGTTAATATGTAAAATGCTTTGTAAACCTTTAAGCACTACATAAGTACTAGCTGCTATTATTGTTATCATTAACAGGGCAGGGTAATAGAAGCCTTGCCCCAGGGCACTGGCAGTACTTGGAAGTCCTTCAGCATGGCAGAAACAACATAATTTAGCATCTATTTAACATGAATAATTAGTTAAAACAGGAAGATGGTGGGCAGGGCAAACGTGAGCTCCTCCACCCCCACAACCTTGTACAAAGATCCTTGGGACGCCATCTCCCCACAGTGGAGGATGCCCATTCCCCTACCAGCTGAGAACACCATGCTGATCATTGGACCATTTGCCCCAAGTACAGAAAACTCCTATCGATGACTCTTAGTAGAGCAGCATTTGGACTTGGAGTCAAAAGATGGGAATCAAAGCCCTTACTGCCACTTCTGCAAGAATGAGAAGGTCATTTAATTACTCTGAACCTTGGGTTGTTTTTTTTTTTTAATCTTTAAACCCTGGTGGTCTAAGTAGATGACCTTAAGGGCTAAGGACTCTCTTGTGCTATGGAACTCCACGATATCTCCAGAAAAGGAAATGGGTATTTGCTGCTAACACCAAATAGCCAGGGGACAAAGGTCTTTAGAAAGAGCACCTGGCCTCTCTCCCTTTGGCCTCTTTCCGTCGGTGGAGTGCCTGTTAGCGCAGGCTGCGGTGTAAAGATGGCTAAATCTAAGAACCATACCACTCACAACCAATCACGAAAATGGCACAGAAATGGCATCAAGAAACCTAGGTCACAGAGATAGGAGTCTCTGAAAGGGGTTGACCCCAAGTTTCTGAGAAACATGCGCTTTGCCAAGAAACACAATAAGAAGGGGCTGAAGAAGATGCAGGCCAACAACGCCAAAGCCATCAAGGCCCGAGCAGAGGCCATCAAGGCCCTGAGCACCAAGGCCTCCAAAGCCAAGCTCCTCAGGCACAAGATCCCCAAGGCCAGCGCCCGGCATGCTGGCCACAAGATGGCTACCAAGCGTCCAGGTCCTAGGATCGGCATCAAACGTCCAGGCTCCAGGATCACAAAGCCTGACTCTAAGGTTGCCAGAACCACTGACCCCAAGTCTATCAAGCCCATTGACCCCAAGGCTACCGAGCCCACTGACCCCAAGGCTGCCAAGTCTGCCGCCAAGGTCAGTAAGTCAGATCCCAAGGCTACCAAATCTGGCCCCAAGGCAACCAAATCTGATGCTGAGGCCACCAACTCTGACCCCAAGGTCACCAAATCTGATTCCAAGGCTGCCAAGTCCAATCCCAAGGCAGCCAAGTCTGATTCTAAGGCTGCTAAACCTGCCAAGTCCAAACCCAAAGATGCTGGGGCTAAAGCTGCTGGTCCCAAGCCTTCAAAATAGATGCTTCAGAACAGAAGGACTTGTTTAAAGCTAAAACTCCCTTTTTTCCCAGCCAGGGTATGATTATTCACTATTTTGTACAAATAAAGAAAATGGTGAGTCATAAAAAAAAAAAAGAAAGAGCACCTGGTAGGAAGAGACCAATTTGTCTGAAATCAGCCCTGCTTCCCAAGCCCCCAGTACTAAGGAGCCATAATGGAAAGAGCACTGGCCTTGGAGTCTGAAAAAACTCAATTCAAATTCTGCTTCTGACAATTAGTAGCTGTGTGACCTTGGACAAGTCACTTAACATGGCTCCACCTCAGCATCTTCATCTTCAAAATGAAGGTTAAAAATAACTACGATAATAATCATTGTAACTGATGTTTCTATAGGATTGTAAGGTTTGCAAAGTATTTTAAATACATTATCTCATTTAACCTTGAAATAACTTTGTGAGGGAAGTAAGGAGCGTGGGATGGTAGATAATACTCTATCTCACGACTCCTTGTCTTTGTATTGGACATCCCCTCTGCCTGGAATGCTCTCCCTCCTCATCTCCACCTCTTGACCTCCCTGGATCCCTTTAAGATCAGCCAAGATTCTATCCTCTGCAGGAGCCCCTTCCCCAACACCTCCCTCAGTCCCTCTGAGGTTACCTTCCATTACCCTGACTATACCACATATCTTATATGTACATAGTAATTTGAAGGTTGGCAGCCCCATTAGAATGGGAGCTCCACGAGAGGAGGAACCATGCTTTGTTTCGGTTTTTTACCTCTCGTTGTATCCCCAGACCTTAGCCCAGTGCCTGGCACATAGAGTTTGATAGATTCTCATTGATTGATGGATAGAGTACTGAACTGGGAGGAAGGAGGACCTGTGATAGAATCCCAATTCTGACGCTTGTTAACTGTGTGACCCTGGAAAAGTCATTGAATTTCTCTGAGCCTCAGATTCACCATCTGTAAATTGGGGACAATAGATTGTACAAGTATAGCCTATATCAGATTGTATGCCATCTTCATGAGGGAGGAGGGGAGAGAAGAAGAAAAATTTGGAACTCAAAATCTTATAAAAGTGAATGTTGAAAACTAAAAATAAATTTTTAAAATAGGGATAATAAAATCTTCAGTATCAACCCCGCAGGCTTGTTTCAAGGTTCAAATGAGATAAGGCAGGTAAGAGACTTTGGAAAGCCATAAGCACTATGTGATTGTCAACTATTATTCTATATGTTGGTGAAGGTCACTATATCCAATTGTGACCATGAAATTGTGGCATTTTTATTGTGCTTTTTTAAAAGTCCAAAGAAATTGACGGTTTAAATAACTACTCTCGTGCCTCATTCTGGAATTGCAGCATACCTGTGAGTGTAAGAAGGGATTCCGAGGCAGTGGGATGGACTGTGAACCTGTAACATCATGCTTGGAACAAACAAGGAAATGTCACCCCCTGGTGAGTAGCTTTTATTGGGGAGGAGCAGCAAGGTAGAAAGCAGAGATCACAGGATTCACATTCTAATCTTGGCTGGGCCATTTGACTGGATGACCCTGGCAAGTCCTGCTACCCAAGTCTTTGAACCTTAGTCATTTGAGCTTCAATTTCCCCATATGTAAAATGGGGCTAATGAAACCTGTAATACTCAACTCACTGGTTTGCTGCAAGGATCAAATGAGTTAATAGAAGTGAAGGGCTTTCAGTGATTCAGCAAACATTTATTAAGCACCTGTTATGGGCGAAATCCTGGGAACACAAAGATAAATAATGATGGCAGTTTCTGACTATGTTTATTGGACTCAAACAACCAACAAGCATTTATTAAATGCCCAATATGTGTGAGGCTTTGGAGGCACAAATACCAGAAATAAAATAGCCCCTCCTCTCAAGAAGCTTATATTCTATGAGGAGACAACAAGGACCTACATGTGAATATACCAAATAAATACACATGAAATACAATATAACTAAGTAAAAGTCATTAGGGTGGGAGTGCACTAGTTATTTGAGGGAGATCAGGAAATAGTTCACATATAACGAGTTACTTGAACTGAATTGTGAAAAAACAAGAGGAATTTTCTGAGGTGGTGATAAGGAAGGGTAAGACATTCTAGGCATGTGGCACAGCTGGAGGAAAAGCCTGTAGGTTAGATATGGGCTGTTCTGTGTGAGAAACATACAGAAGACCAGTTTGATTGGATTACCCAAAGCAAGGAGAGGAGTAATGTGTAATAAATTTGAAAAAGTAGGATCATAGATTTGGAGGTAGGAGGATCTATCTCCCTCATTTTACAGCTAAAAAAACTAAGGTAGGTTCTAACCAAGTTGTAAGAGCTTTATAATCCAGTCAGAAGGATTTATGTTTCATCTCAGAGGGAAGAGGGAATGGCTGAAGCTTTTTGTGGGAGAGGGAGGAAGGGGGAATAATGACCTTTGAGATGCCTCTCAAGTCAAAATCCTGTGATCAGAATCTTCCCTCTAGGTCTTACTATCTGTGCGACCCTGGGATGTGAGGAAGGTGATTTAATTTCCATGTGCCTTATGCAGCTCCTTAGGACTTGTCTGCAGCTAGGTGGCGCCATAGTGCACAGTTGCTAGACCAGGAGTCAAGAAGGCTCATCTTCCTGAGTTCAAATCCAGCCTCAGACACTTACTGGTTGTGTGGCCCTAAGCAAGTCACCTTGTTTGCCTCAGTTTCCTCACCTGTAAAATGAGCTGAAGAAGAAAATGGCAAACCACTCCAGTATTTCTGCCAAGAAAACCCCAAATAGGGCCACAGAGACACAACTGAAAATGACTAAACAATGACAAAAAAGAATTATGTATTCAAATATTGACTGACTTCAGGCTGCATTGGTGGAGAGAGTTTCCATACTGAGTGTTCCCCAACTTAACAAGATCACAGCTCCTCCAGCTGTTTCCTTATGCACATGGATATCTTCCGTGTATTTCTTGTATATACTTCATTATTTCAATGTTTGTCTCCATTAGAATATAAGCCCTTTGAGGACAGGCATAGTTTAGTATCAGGCACATTGTAAATGGTTAGTCAATACTTGTTCGTTGGTTAGAGGTGTGCAGATAGATCTAATATAGACCCTGCCAGTGAAGGAAATCCTTTTCCTGTCACCTTCCTTTTCTCAGGCCACCTGCCAGTCCACTTCCTCTGGCCTCTGGAGCTGTGTTTGCCAGGATGGTTATGAAGGAGATGGCTTGATGTGTTATGGAAATGTAGCTGTGGTAAGTCATCTGAATGAACCTTGTTTGAAAAAAAAAAATCTAGAAATAAAATTAAATCTTGTGAAGGTGACTTGAAATCTAATAAACTTTCCCAAAGAGCCATGAACCAAATTCAATTGTGCCTTGTCCTATGGCACCAAAGACATTGAGACTTCCAACATAACAGTCATGAAACCAACAAGGTCAGACTTGAATCATTCTATTTGAGTTCAAACTCTTTCTTTATTAAAAAAAAAAAGCATTTTATTTAAGATAGGTTGGGGAGATAGAGGTTCCAGGTACAAGAAAATATAATTAACAAAAATAAACTCTCTTAGGGTGGCCAGGTGGCTCAGTGAGTAAGAGCACCAGCTCCAGTGTCGGGATGACCTGGGGATTGAATCCAGACTCCAACACTTAGCACCACACCCAGAAATAACTGGCCGTGTAACCTTGAGCAAGTTACTTAACCCCAGGTGCTCATAAAAAAAAGAGAGAAAAAAATAAACTCTCTGATTAGGACCCAGAGGAAAGGATGTCATTCACTAATTGTGTGATAGGAGGAGAATATAGGCTGCTCAAGTGGAATGACAAATAGCCCCCCAAGCATTCCACTGGTGCCCTCTTGAGGTCAGGAAAAACCTAGGAACTCTTCCCTCACCTGCATGGACCCTCTGAGAACATATGGAAGAGCATGGCCAACAGTGGGCACAGGGTGGGTGGGCATAATGGGGTTGTAATTTGCATTGCTGGAGACCACTCCCAAATAGATGAGATCCGGAATCCATCTGCATATTGGGGAGGTTACACTGTTTTCATTATAATTGTGGCAAGTCCTTCCTTAAGCCACAAGGTGTTTGTTTCTCAGTGCTAGAGACTTTAGCATTAACCTCTTAGCACACCAGGAGGGGACCTTTCAGGAGGGGTCAAGGAAATGCACTGACCTTGAAGTCAAGAGACCTGGGAGCCATATCCTCCTGGTGAGCATCACTTTCTTCATCTAGTGCCTAGCACAGCACCTGGCACTTGACTGAAGCTTCATAAATATTTGCTAATTGATCTACAAATATGCAGGGAGGAGCTAGGATCTTTCTCTGGGCCTCAGTTTCCTCTTCTGTAAAATGAGAGTGCTGGACCTTATGGCTTCTGAGGTCTCATCTAGCTCTAGATCCATGACCCTAAGATTAATCATGCCCCCAAACACCCAACTCTTGTCTTCTAAATGTGTCAATAGATCTGGCATCTATATTTGGCTAAAATGTCAAATTGGTTGTTTATATGCTGTAGCTGAGACTTTATTTTCTCTCGGTCTTTGACAGTGTTTTCTTTCTGCATTGAAGGACCTTTGGCTAATATAATTATCCTTTTTTGGCTTAACTTCTTTTTTTTGAGGCAATTGAAGTTAAGTGACTTGCCTCATGAGGGTCACACAGCTAGTAAGTGTCTGAAACTGGATTTGAACCCAGGTTTCCTGACTCCAGGACCAGTATTCTATATATTGTACCTCCTAGCTTTGGGCTTAATTTCTATTAGGTATTGGCTCATTGAATTAGCTTTAGAAAGGACCATATAGATCATCTATTCTATCCTCCTTGTTTTACAGATGAGTAAACTGAGGCCTAGAAAAGTGATATTTTTTCCCAAGGTCACTGGGATAGATTATAATGGAGCTAGGATTTGAACCCAGGTCTTCTGACTTCAAATCCACCATTCTTTCCACTACACTGAACTACTCCTCCAGCTTGGCACAGAAAAAATCAATCAACAAGCATATCCTAATTGTCAGACACTGTGCTATGATCTGAGGATATAATGACTAGTCCCTGTCCTCATGGAGCTTACACTCTTATCAGGAAAACCATGTGTACAAATTTAAGAATATGCCTTCCCCCCAAAAAAAGAAAACTACAAGATGAGAGGAGAGGAGAGGCACTGACAGATTGAGGATTAGGAAAACATTGTTATAGAAGGTAATTTTTTAATAAATTCAGTGAGAAAGAATACCTGAGAGTCACAGGATTTGGGTTTGAGTCTTGGCTCTGCCACTAATTTACTGTTTACCAGAGGGCATTTCACTTAACTTCTCTGTTCCTCAATTTCTTCATCTACCAAATCAATCACTCAATCCACAAGCATTTAGTAAGTGCTTGCTGTATGCCAGGCACTTTGCCAAGCACTTGGGAACACAGAGAAAAATCAAAAAGAATCCCTACCCTCAAATAGCTTATGCTCTTTTTTAAAAATAAATTTTTATTTAGATCTTTTATCTTTCTATCACCTAGATTCCCCCTGAATCTCTTCTCTGGTCCCTCCCAAAGGATCATGCCTAATTACAAAGGATTTATTTTTAGAGAAAAAGAAGAGAAAACAAATTCAACAAAACTAATCAATACATTTTTTAAAAATGTTTTGGTATTTATATACAATGAGTTCCCCACATTCAGTAAAGTTTAGGGAGGGGAATGTTTTCTCCTATCCTCTCTTTGGGGCCAAATGTATTCTTTCTTTTTTTTTTTTTTAAGCAATTGGGGTTAAGTAACTTGCTCAAGGTTACATGGCCAGTTATTTCTGGGTGTGGTGCTAAGTATCTGAGCCCAGATTTGATCCCCAGGTCATCCCAACACTGGAGCTGGTGCTCTTACTCGCTGAGCCACCTGGCCACCCCTAAGCAATTGGGGTTAAGTAACTTGCTCAAGGTTACACGGCCAGGTGTTTCTGGGTAGGTAATAAGTGTCTGAGCCCGGATTCGATCCACATGTCATCCTGACACTGGAGCCAGTGCTCTTACTCGCTGTGCTACCGGGCTGCCCCAAATGTATTCTTTCTAATATTGCAACCTTCATTTTTGATTGTTTTGTGGTGATAGTTCTTTCAATTTCCATTGTCATCATTATGTCTGTTGTTTTCCTGTCTCTGCTTCCTTCACTGTGCATCACTTCATATAAGTCTTCTCATGATTTTCTGTATTCATCACATTGATCATTTTTTACAACACAGTAAGATTCTGTTATATTCATATAACCACAATTTGCTTAGCCATTCCCCAAAAGATGGCCATCTATGGACTTTGTTTCCAATTCTTTTAGCATCTTACATTCAAATGAGAAACATGTGCATAAATCAGTATATACAAAATACATACCAAGCAATTTGAAGGTAGTATTAGAGAGGAAGGCACCAGCATCTGGGAGGGAGTCCAGAAAGGGTCTGCTGCAGAAAATGACATTCGAGCTGTCTTGAAGGAATCCTGGGCTTCTAAGAGGCAAAGGTTAGACTAGATGAGCTCTAAGGACTATGAAGGATCCAAAATTCTGTTATTCTTATGTTTTCAAGTGAATCAAACTGTGAGTTTCCCATAGTGGGTGCATGATGAATGTTCATGCATCACAAAGAACTCCTCTGGGGCTGCCATAGATACCAGTTTCTAAAGCCTCTCTCCTCTCAAATCCCCTTGACAACATCCTTTCTCTCCATTATCCCCTGCCTCTTACCATAATGGAACTACTTTTCTAGATGAGCTGGCTTTAAAATGATTCCATTTAGAATCAATTCAGCTTTACCAATCCTATAATAGTACCTCATCCCAGAATGCAAACAGGGGCCATGTGCTTGGTAAGTCAGATTTATCACAAGCAGCCTCTACATTCATACCTTCATATTCCTCAAAAGAATGCCCTCCAATTTGGGACAAGTCATGGGAAGAATCAATTGGGCTGTTACCTACCTACCTAGGCAATCAATCAGAGGATATCAGGCATGCCTCGTAGCCAATACTTGGAATAACTAGGAAGAAACCCAGCCCATAGAGAAATCAGCCTCAGTAGAATTTTAAGAAGGGAGTTGGTGCTCTCTCATACTGCAGAGAGGTCAAATCCTCCCTACACTTAAAAAAGTCTTCGCCTAGTTCTTGAATTCCTATCTAAGTCAATGGGATCTTCCTCACCATGCACTGAGCCATTTTGACTTTGCTTTTTCCATTTCTACTATATTTAAAACATCCACAAAGGTCACCAAAGACCTAGAGAATCCCAGATCCCATGGGTCAGCTTGCATCTTCATTTTCCTTGAGCTCTTTTTGATATTGGATAGTTTTGATCACCACAAAATTCTCTCTTGGTTTGATTTCTCTAATATGCTGCTACCCCAATTCTATTCCTCCCTCTCTTACTCCTCCTTCTCTGCCTCTCCTGATTCCATTCCCATGTCTTTACCTCCTAAATGTGGGCATTCTCCAATGGGAATTCTCAGGGTTTTTTTCTCATTATATGTTCCCTTGAAGACCTCATATATCCCCATTATACAGATGAACCCCAAATATATGTACTGTATATATTCAGCCTTAACTTCCCAGATTACAGTTCTCCCAGACTGTAGTCAAGCAACAAACATTTATTAGATGGATACTTCATGCCAAGTACTGTTAGACACTGAGGATACAAAGAGAAAAATGAGACAATTGCCGCCCTCAAGAAGCTTAGAATCCACACAGAGATGGCCTCAGAGTCAGGTAAACTGGGATTCAAGTCCTGACCTTCACCTATCCTGGTTGTAGGACCTTGGGTAAGTCACTTCAGGTGTAGTTCCCCAGACACCTCTCTAAGACCCTAAATTGTAGAAAAGGTACCAAACCATATCAGTAGACTAATTCCCTTATGGAAAATTCTCCATTGGAAAATAACATGTGTCAGGAGTTCTCAAGTTTTTGGTGTTCTGGGCCCCTCTGGGAATCCAGTAAAACCTGTGAAGCCCTTCTCAGAATAATGCTTTTAAATGTATAAAATGAAACACAAAGGAAATAAATTATTTTGAAATATGGTTATCCAAATATATTTTTAAAGTTTATAGACCCCAGGTTAAGAACCCCTAAAATAAGTGTCAAATAATATGCAAATTATATTGTAATATGTACATTATGTAATATATACATACATAAAAACAGATATATTCAGGGTGTCCCAAAAGTCTTATTGCAGTTTTAAACCTAAGACTTTTGGAACACAGAGATGTAAGGCAAATTCCGACGTATGCATCTAGGTGGCGCAGTAGATGGAGTGCTCAGCCTTAAGTCAGGAAGATTCATCTTCTTGAATTGAAATCTAGCCTCAGAAACTGACTAGCTGTGTGACCCTGGGCAAGTAACTTCACGCTGCCTCAATTTCCTCCACTGTAAAATGAATTGGAGAAGGAAATGGCAAACCCCTCCAATATCTCTGCCAACAAAACCCCAAATGGGGTCATGAAGAGTCAGATGTGAATGAAACAACAACAAAAATTCAGATGTAGGCATTGATGTAGATATTTTCACTTAAATATCCCAAGAGACTTTCTGGATAGAGTATGGAATTGCAAGAGGTCTAGAATTTTTTAGTGATGCTACTTAGTAATAATTTTTTTATACCTGAACTTTCATCAGCAAAGGGAGTTCTTGGTGAAGAACTTTTTCTGCCAATACAAATCAGCACCAATTAATACTATTTCATATTAAATATTCAAACAAATTGTATTTTATCTGTTTGACATCTTTAATGCAATATAAGTAATATGTTTATCAAGTTGTATTTATTTTGTTATTATTGGTAAATTTATATTTGTTATGTTTTATTACTCATGTTTATAATAAATTTTATTTCTTTTTGTTTTGTTATTTTTTATGCTTAAGGAGTTTGTACTCTAAGGGAGAAAACAAAGCAATTCATAAATACCTTTCATGCATATAAGGACATGATGAATATAAGAGCAAAGTCTAAAGAAAATGCTATCAGGATTCAAGGAGGGAGGGAGATCTTACTTTTTGCTGGGAGGAGCAAGATGGAATGGATGAGAAGAGATAGGAGAGTCAGAGGAGGCTGACTCAGAAAAGGATGTAGCACCTGAGTTGGGTGTTGGAGTTCTTTCAATCATTCCCTCTGACTTTGCTCATGGGATTATTTCTTCACCAGTCTTTGGAATAATGAAGTCTGCCAAGGCTTAAAATAATGAGCAAATCTGGCAATGTGCATATTGTCTAATAGCTAATGAGCTCATTAATGTCTCCATCAGAGAGACTGGCAGGCATGAGCTCAGAGCCTAGAAATTTGAAAACGTGCTAAGCTAGAAATATACTGTGATGATGCTTCTAATTGGTCTTTCTCTTGTGTGTTCTCTCTCTCACTCTTTCTTTTCTTCCCCACCCCCCTTTCTGGCATATCTCTCTTTTCTCCAACCTTTTTGCCTTCCTTTCTTTCTCCTTCCTCCCTCCATTGCCCTTGACTGCTTTCCTTCCCCTTCCTCCTGCTCTCTCCCTCCTCCCCCCCTCTTTGTCTCTTCTTTCCTTCCCTCCCCCCTCTCTCCCTATCTCTCTTTCCTTTCCCCTCTGTCTCTTTCCCTATCTTTTCCCTTCCCTCTCTCTTTTATCTCTCTCCCTCTGTCTCTCTCCCTATCCTCTCCCCTCCTCCTTTCTCTTTTTTTCTCTCTTTGTTTCCCTCACTCCCTCTTTCCCTCTCCCTCATTCTCTCCCATTTTCATTCACATTCACATGAATAAGGAACTGTCCTTTCTATCCGAAGCCACCATATTTAACCAATGGGTAAATGTAAGTATATTTATATGAACTTTGGAGTAATTGGGTAACATGTACAATCTTGGGGAAATGAAATGCATTTGGTGAAAAGAGATTGGAATTTGACAGCTGAGCCCTGGAGGATAAACTATTGTTAAATCCTTATGTCCCTTTCCTTCCTGTGCTGAAGGCCTAAAGAAGGTGCCAACTAAACATAGGAAGTAAAGACCCTGCCTTTGGCCTTTGAGACTCATGGCTGTTACTCTCAGAATTCAATTCAACTAAAGAAGCATTTTTTTTAAGCACCCATTATGTGCCAGGCACTGTGGTTGGCAATAAGGATAGAAAGAGAAAAAAGAAAAGTAGTCCCTGACCTCAAGGAGCTTACATTCTAGAAAGGGGGGAGCAGAAGGAAAAATTGGGGAGATAAGGAAAGGTCTCTTGCAAGGGACAGCACTTGAGTTCATCCCTGAAGGGGGCTAGATGTTCCAAGAGGAAGAGATGAGGAGGAAAAGCACATGGTACATAATAAATGTGGGGCATTTTCATGCATTTCCTTGTTTTGGAGAGGTTCTCTTTGTCTTTTGAGCCTTCCCAATAAGTTCTAGCTGTGTGGTAACATTAAACTCTTTCCCTTGGTGAGGAAAATATCCCAAGTCATTTCTCTAGACAATTTAACTATTGCAGCCTGTTCATCCTGGTCCCAATCCAAAGAGTACATGAGGTCCTACCTGAAGTCAACACCAGGCAGATTTATAAAGTAGGCCAAGTCTGCCTTTAGGATTCCAGTTCCTAGCCATCTACCAGGCTCCCAAGACCCTCATTCCCTCCCACTCCCCCACCAAGAACTGCATTCCTATCCTTATTCATACTAGCATCTACATGACTGCTTACTTCACATGTGGCCTTCCTAGAGAGATTTGTGTTTTGTCAGATATCAACTTATGGTATATCTAATTTTTTATATAATATTGAAGGTCAGAATGGAAATTTCCAATCCAATCCCACTAGTATGTTTGTGAGAGAGACAGAATGCTAACCTCAGAGTCAAGAAGACGTGCATTGTGTCAGACACATACTGTGACCCCAGACAGATTGTTTAATCTCCCCATGCTCCTCAGGGGACACTCTGAGACAATAAGTCATGGGCAGTGCAATTGACCATGTGCATTGATAGAGGGGATTCTCTGCACCAATGAAATCTCAATGATTCCTCCTCCTAACCCATCTACCCAAGCAAAATGGTCCAGGGACTCTCCTAGGGGCACAAGACAAGCAAACAAAAACAAAATTCATATGTAAGATTGCTGGGTTTATATACCAGAGCCCTTCCCAGAAAAAAAAGACCCAATCCAGGGCTCACTCACTACTCTGAATGACCCCCATTTCCCTGCTGACCACAACCCAAGGGACCTCACCACCCAACCGCAGAATTCTCCTGGGAAGAGTCTCCGGCAGGATCCAAGACATAACCCATGGCCCCTCCCAAGCCCCAGCCCACTTAGCTAGCACTGCTTGTAGCCTCTCATGTCATGGTGTGGAATCTATTCTCTCTTTCTCTGGTTTAGGAGGCCTCTTCACAAGCAATGCTCGCAGATGCCTCCAACCTTACAGTCCTGGTACCTTCCCCACAAGCCATCGAGAATATGGAGCAAGATGAGAAGACCTTTTGGCTATCAAAAAGCAACATTCCAACCCTAATCAAGTAAGCACAGCCCCTGTTTCATTCCCAGACTAAATGGCATCCATCAATTGTTGCTTCTGAGCAGATCTTGAAGGGTGAATCCATTGGTTCCCCGTAGCACTTTTCTGAAGTGGTTCTAGAGACATACTTTGATGAACCTGGGCAGGTCCTCCAATAATTATTTTAGGCAGTAATTGGAGGCACTGGTTCTGGGATCAGGCCTAGGTTTAAATTCCTACCTGTGTGACTTTGGGCAAGTTATTTAACCTCTGGGCCTCAGTTTCCTTATCTGTAAAATGAAGACTAGATTGCCTCTGAGGTTCTTCTCAGTTGTAGATCTATGATCCTATAATTGTATGAGATCATAGCCCATCCATGCCTTTTCATCCAGAGTGGCATGACACTGACTATGGAGTCAGAGCACATGGGTTCAGTCCTACCTCTGACATTTACTCCTGTGTAACTTTGGACCAGTCACTTAACCTTTCTGACCTCAGTTTCATTATCTGTAAAATGAAGGAGGTTAGACTAGGTGGCCTTCCAGCTCTAAATCTGTGGTACTCTTTTTCTGTGGCTTCTGATATTCCTTCTGTCTCTAGACCCACAATTCCATGGCCTGTGTCTATGTTTTCCCATACATCCTCTCCAAAGGATTCATCCAATGGGTGGGTGGGCACCTCTTCCCCTTCTGTTTGACAAAACATCCCATGATATGCCAATTCTCCATCAGTTCCCACCCCACAACCAGCCCATACTTTCTTCTGATCCCACATCTCTCAATAGCATCCTTTGTGCCCTTTCTCCTGCACAAGATGTTGGGTTGGGTTTTTTTAATGCCAACGTTGTCTTTAGACCTCACCCTTGTGACCTTTGGTTTTAGGTATCATGCCCTGGTGGGCACCTACAGAACCTCAGACCTCCAGATCCTGTCCTCTTCAGACATGCTCGCAACATCTTTACAAGGAAATTTTCTTCATTTAGCTAAAGTGAATGGGGTAAGAATATTTCAAAAATGGTTTTCATTTTCTTATATCTCCCTGCACTTATCATGTATGTGCCTATTGTCTCCTCCATTAAAGTGTGAGCCTTTTGAGGGCAGGAGTTGTGTTCACTTTTTCTTTGTATTCCCAGAGCTTAGCATGGTATGGATGTCCCTGGCCCATAGTAATTGCTTAGTAAATGTTTATTAATTGATTGCCTCTTGGAGTTCATAGGATTCTAGATATGAGCTAAAATGGACCCATAGAGACATGTAGTCCAAACTCTTATTTTACAGATAAGGAAACCAAGGCAGCTTGCCAGCCAACTACTATACTCAGAAAGCCACATCTACAGAATGGAGTTTTTACTTTCTCCTCTTCATGAATTTTTTGTGTTTGTTTCAGTCTGAATTTATAGATGTCATCAGGCAGTAAATTCTCTTATCAGGAAACTTCCTTTGCCAATCAGGCAGACTGCTCCTCTATGCTGGAAGTTTTAGACAGTTGTCCAGGGTGGCCAAGAAGTTAAGTGACTTGTCCAAAGTGACTTAACTATTATGTATCAGAGGCAGGATTTGACTTTGAAGTCATGTGTGCACTCTGTTATAGATAACATTTGTAGAAGGGGCTCCCAAGTTGGAGAAATAAATGATACATCAGGTCATAGACTTATAGATTAAACCTAAATAAACTTTAAATGAAGGTCATCTGGTCCAACCCCTCATTTTACAGATGAGGAAACTGAGGCCCTGAGAGGTTAAGTGATTAAGGTCACACATGTATTAAGTGGCAGAGCTGGGTTTCAGACATGAGTTCTGTGATTCCAAATTCAACCCTCTGCTATTCTCATTGGGAATTTCTGGGACAAGGTGATAATAACTGTACACAAAGAGAGGAAAGAAATCATGGGTAAAGAAGAGGCCTATTGCTGTTTTTAACCTGGCATGGATGCTGTGTCCTATGTGCCCTTGGACCAGTGATTTCATCTCTGAGTTTCATTCTCTGTTGAATGGCAGGGGGAGGGAGCATTTGGACTTGATGACATCTAGTTCCTTGACAATCCTATTTCTGTAATTCTACAATGCCTCCATCCTCAGTCTTCCCCTCTTTCACAAAGAAATGGGCAGGATTGTTGGAGAAGCTGCCTGGGAACCCTCTGCTGGCTCTAATTCCCCCTGCCCCAGCAGCAGTCACAAAGCCACAAACCCAGAGAGCTTGTCCCCACTAACCCACTTTTCCGGTCTTGTTTTTGTTCCAGAATATCACCATTGAAGGAGCTAACATCGTGAACAGCGACAAGGCAGCCACCAATGGCGTCATTCATGTCATTGACAAGGTAAGGATTTGCATTTCTTTGCAATGAAGCCAGGTTTAGTTCTTCATCCCTTTCTCACATTTCTCCTAAACAAGATCTCCTGGAGGAAATCATGGAATCTTTAGAAGTCCAGATCTGGAAGGGACCTTTGAAACTAGCTAGTCCAACCCCCTCATTTCAGAGAGCAGGAAATGGAGACCCAGAGGGGGAAATGATTTGCTCAAGGTCACAAAGCCACTTAGAAGCAGAACCTGGGTTAAAATTTTGGTCTGCTGAGTCATGGTCATGTGTTCTTTCCAGCTAATGATACCTGCCTCTGACCACGAAAACAATGCAACATAGATTATGTTAATTTGTGATAGTCTAAGTCAATATAGAGCTGGCAGGGATCATTTCTATTTAAGTTTGATACCACTAATTTATAGGTTCATAGATATAGACCTGGAAGGTACCTCAAAGGCCATATAGTCCAATCCCCTCATTTTATAGGGGAAGAAATTGAGACCCAGGGAGTAGAAATGATTTATCCAAGGTCACTCTCATGGTAAACTCCAGAGGTTGGACTTGAACCTGGGTCCTCTGACTCCAGAGACAATTTCCCCTTCAGCTTCCTGAATTCACCTTCATTACATTTAAAGAAATTTATTTCATTAATCTAAATGCAAAAATAAAACTATTGTGATTCATCCTTTAACTTTTTTCATTTTATTTTTAAACATCCATTTTTTCTCCCTCCCAGCACCACCTTCTGATTTAAGAGAAATAAAAAACCTTTACAGCATATATATACATATATGTACAAATATAAATATGCATATTCACATGTAAATATATATATGTGTACATGTGTATATATACTCATATGCAAGCAAATTAAATTCCCGTGTGAACCAAGTCCAAAAATGTATGTCTCATTACAAATCTTAAATCTCTCTCCTCTTTGTCAAGAAATAGGTAGCAGGCTTCATCATCAGTCCTCTGAAACCATGGTTAGTCATTGATTTAGTCAGAGTTGTTCAATATTTCCAAGCTGTTGTCTTTATGATGTTATCATATAAATGGTTTTCCTGGTTCATATAAATGGTTCTCCTGCATCAGTTCTTGGGAGTCTACCCAGGTTTCTCTGAAGCCAATCTTTTTGTCAGAGGATTGCGGCAGCATAGACTTAAATCTAGAAGGGAACTTGTTCAGTTGTTTTTCAACTGTGTATGACTTTTTGTGACCCCAGTTGAGGTTTTCTTGGTAGAGATACTGAAGGGGTTTGCCATTTTCTTTTCCAGTTCATTTTACAGATGAAGAAACTGAGGTAAACAGGTTTAAGTGACTTGCCCAGAGTCATACAGAAAGGAAGTGGCTGAGGCCATATTTGAACTGAGGGACATGGGTCTTCCTGACTCCAGATGTGGCACTCTATGAGCTATGGTTCCACTTAGCTGCCCAGACGAGACCTTAGTGGCAACTTATTCCAAATTTCTGTAATCCAAATTTAACTGACAAGGAAATTAATATGAGTGCTTTCAAAATGTCAGACAACTTAGTCACTCAAAAAGCCTACTGTGTGCCAAGCCACACTACTGTGTGAGTCAGAAAGGCAGCCTTTAGTAGTAGATAGAGAGCTGACCTCAGAGTCAGGACTGGATTCAAGTCCTTAGTCACTTAGTCTCTCAATGCCCTAGCAAGTCTCTAAAATCATAATAATAACAACAACAATAGTTAGCATGTATATAGCCTTTACTATGCAACAGGCACTGTGCTAACTTCTTTGCAAATATTAACTCATTTGATCCTCACATCAACCCTGGAAGACAAGTGTGATTATTATCCCTATTTCATTGAGATAAACAGAGGTTAAGTGACTTGCCTAGGGTCACACATACAGCTAGTATCAGAAGCCAGATTTGAACACCAGACCTGGTGCTTTATCCAGTGTTAAATATGTTTCAAAGCAGATGTTAATCTACATTTTGGAAGAGGTTGTTCCTCCCAAAGACTCCCTATACCAATGAAATCATTGGTCTAAAAAAAGGATGTCTAAACATTTCTAACAACATCTGTGTATTTGTATCATAAGTTTAATTGGAGTAGAAAAGAGGGAGGAAAGGCAGATTTACTATTTTCTTCCTTCTCCCTATCAGAAAAGGAGAACTGGACAAAAATAGCTAAGATTTTTATAGTCTACTAAGGTTTTGTTTTGAGTGATTAAAAGACTTCTTTAGTGAAGTCAACAAGCTTTTGTTAAGCACTTACTGTGTCCCAGGCTCTGGGCTAAGAGCTGAGAATACAAATATAACAAAAAAAAAAAGACAGTCCCTGCCCTCAAGTAGTTTCCACTCTAATGGGGAAAGCTGGAAGGATAAAGGAAATTGGGGAGAGAAGTACTCACTGGATTTTGTAGGGAAAGACTGGAGGAGGGAGACAGTCAGGAGTACAGCCTGGAGAGGAATGAGTAATAGGAAAGAATTAAGATTTACAGAAATGGAATCGGAGTTCTTAGGACCACTAGTTTTAAGGCTAGCAAGAGCCTTAAAGGGTATCTGATCCAACCTTCTCCTTTTTACCAGTAAGAAGCTTGCCCAGGGCCACACAGGTGGCATATAGCAGAACTGCAATTCCAAGCCAGGTTTTCTGATTCCAAATCCAGCATCCTTTCCACTCCACCAAGACTTTTTTTTAGTCTTTTGGGATCCCATGATTAGGGATTCAGAGGGGTAACAGACCTCTGAGGCCATCTAGTCTAGCTCTCTCATTTTCCAGATTAGCAAACATCTATCAAATAGGTAATAAGAAGGAAAGAGATTCACTCAAGGTCACCCAGGTGGCAGACAACAGCTGCAGTTATTTGAGTTTCATTTAAAACTGGAAACAGGACCTAGAGGACATTCATGGCTTAGAGGGTGCAGGAGGAGGATGGAGAGAGAAAGGCATCGAGGGAAAAAGAAATAGCTATCTTCATTTTATGTGTAATTAGACACCTGATACCTTGCTCTTTTATCTTGAGATTACAGGAAAAAGTCATCTATTGTCAACTTAGGAAATAGAAACTATTATTCAGAATTCTTGGGGCATTCTTTTGCACAGATGAGATTGTAAGCCATTGTAACAGTCTGGCACTGAGCTTCCTAATATTTCTCAGCAGATGACTGACTCATCATCTCCAGAATCCATGCAGAGTCTAGGTCTGAATATAATGCAAAACCCCATTACTTATATTAGATACTTTTCCCTTTCTGATTCAGTCTTTTAAAAAATAGAACACTGCAGAAATAGAGATTTCTCCTTGATCTTATGATCCCTGATTTTTACATCCTCCATATTCCCAACATTTTATCCAAAAATCGCAAACTCTCAAACCTGAAAGAAATCTCAAAGGCCATTCAGTATCTCTATGATACCTTAGATCAGTCACTCCATTTCCTTGGACCTCAGTTTCCTCATCTGTAAGAGGAAGGAGTTAAAACTAGGGCACCTCTATGGTCCCATCCAGCTATAAATCCAAGATCCTATAAATCTAAGATGTGCTTTACCCTCCAAGATTACATTCCATCTTCCCTGTATGTCATGTATGTAGCTGGTTGCCTGCATGTTGTCTCCCCTGTTGGACCATGAATTCTCTGAGGGTGGGGCCTAGTTTTGTCTTTCTAGTGCTTAGCCCAATTCCTGGTAATCAGGAAGCATGTAATAATATTTGTTGACTGACTGATTGACTTACCATAGCAACAGTCCACTCCATAGTATCCCCAACAAGTGATCATTCTGTTTCTTCTTGATGACCAGTGAGGAGAAACTTAGTACCTCCCAAAGCATCCCATTCCATTTTGGACAGCTCATATTATTGGAAAGAGTTTCCTTGTTTTGAGCTAGAATCTATCTTTCTGTGACTTCCACCCACTGGTCCTCATTCTGCCATCTAGAGTGAGCTGGATTCTTCTTGCCTATGAGAGCCCTTTAAGTACTTACAAATGGCTACCATGAAGGCTGAGTCTTTTCTTCTCCATACTGACCATTAGAATTCAGAGCCATCTTTGACAGAAGCAGGATTAGAAATAGAGCCATCTTTGAACCCCCATCCCCATCAACCCCCATCCCCAAGCAGCAAACATTGGCCTCTGCATATATATAGATATCTATCTATCTATCTATCTGTCTGTCTGTCTGTCTATATCTATCTATCTATCCATCCACCTATCTATATCTATATATCTATATCTATCCATCTATATATGCATATATGGCAACCAGGGCATAATGAGTCTCGCTGAATCCTTCCTGCCCTCTAAAGCTCTCATGAGAGGCAGCATGGGGGAAATAGAAAGAATCTGGGATTTGGAATCAAAGGACCTGACTTCCTATGCTGTCTTTGCTATTATTGTGTGACTTTGGATATAAAATGAGGAGATTGGAGTAGAAGGCTTTGGAGGGTCCTTCCAATTCTAGGTCAATGATTCTATGACCCTAGGTCACTTTACTGGAACTTAGTTTCCTTATCTGAAAATGATGAAGACCTGAAGGGTTGTTTCCATGCATAGATCCATGATCACATGATCCCAGACAACTTCAGTGTCAGACAGTGCTTAATTAGAATAAAGTGAATTTAAATTAATTGAAATGAATCATGTGTCTTAAAGAAGAGATAAATTAATCCACAAGTATTAAAAACCAACTGTGAGCCACACTCTATACCAGACCTTGACCATGCAAAGACAATAAATAAAATAATTGCTACTCACAAAGAGCTTACAACAAGTATCCCTCTAAGAAGAATGCATACAAAGAGAACAAATACAAATAAACAGAAGGTTGGTCATTCCAAGATAGATTGAGAGGGAGTCATGAATAGTCGAGATGATCCAGAAAAACTTTACTTAGAGCAGTTTCTTAGCCTTGGTAGATATCTGGAGCATCTCTAAATTTGGATGAGAAAATAAAAAAGAAAATTACACCTTGGTTTTCACTTCTCTCAAAGTGAAAATTAGCATTTCCTTCAATTATTTAAAAGCATGGTTCTGAGAAGGGGTCCATGGGCATCACCAGACTGCCAAAGGGACCCAAGACACAACATTAAAAAAAAAACCATTGGACTAGAACAGGGATGGGAAAACCTGTGGCATCAAGGTCACATGTAACCCTCTAGGCCCTCAAGTGTGGTCCTTTGACTTAATCCAATGGATTTTTTTTATTTCATCAAAGGGCCACACTTGAGGTCCTAGAGGGTTACATGTGGCCTTGATGTCACAGGTTCCCCACTCCTGGACTAGAAGAATGAGAGACCATTTAATAATAAAATCTATAAGGGATTGTTGTTGTTGTTTTTCATACCATGCCTTTGATAAAATGAACTCAAATTATAGTAGCAAGAGAAATATCAATTCCATGGTCTATTTCCCAAGACTGTACATTGATTAACATTGGAATATGTTCTATGGGAGAGAATAAGAAATT
The DNA here is from genome assembly GCF_028583685.1 of Petaurus breviceps papuanus. Taxonomy (NCBI): domain Eukaryota; kingdom Metazoa; phylum Chordata; class Mammalia; order Diprotodontia; family Petauridae; genus Petaurus; species Petaurus breviceps. Next base: position 792,595 of record NW_027186303.1, read on the forward strand.
TTCTCTAGACTGGGAATCTTTTTACTTGAGGCAGAAGGCTGGACTAAATGATGGATGTCCCAAGGTCTCTTCTAGACTTTCAGCTCTAATAGCCCATGAGGTGTGATACAGACCATGGCACTAAGAGTACTCTTAGAAACATTCTCAGTTCCCCTATCATTCAACAATTGAGAGGGCTAGAAGAATCTCTTGTAACTACTACTCTGGCTATTGAAATATGTTAACTGGCATGCCCATGTCAGCAGGGTGAGTCACATGTTATCTAGGTTAAAGATTTTCTTGGGCTCCTTCCTCTAGGTCCTGTTACCCCAAAGGAGTATGAGCACCTCATTACCCAACCTTCTTAACCGACTGGATCAGATGCCTGACTATTCTATCTTCCGGGGCTACATCATTGCAAGTATTCATGTTGTCTTGGGGAAGGAATTGTTTTATTTCTATGAGAAATAAAATCACTTATATGTTCTTTCTATTTTCTTCTTCTTAACCCTAGCAATATAACCTGGCCACTGCAATTGAAGCTGCTGATACTTACACAGTATTTGCCCCAAATAATGAAGCCATTGAGAATTACATCAGAGAAAAAAAGACTGGCACACTAGTATGTATTAGACCAAGCCCCATGGCTGTGAGCTCTATGTTTATTCACTTAGAATGTTCAGTAATTGAGGGTCACAGACTTAGAGTGGGAAGGGAAGTCAGAAACTACCTAGTCCAACCCCCTCATTTTAAGATGAGGAAACTGAGGCCTGAAAGGTTAAGTGACTAGCCTAAATTTACACAGGTGGTAAGTAACCAAGCTAGGTCCTCTGACTTCAAATCTGGCTCTTTTCCCACTGTCCCTATGAGCTCATTTCTGGGCATGTGTGTGAATTAACTTTTCCTTATGTTCAAAGCTCATGTGCTTTGTACATCCTTGCCTCTGTGTCTTTGTTCATACAGCATGGTATTGGGTGCTATACTTGGAATCAAGAAGACCTGTGTTCAAATCACACCTCTGACACTGCCCATGTGACCTTAGGCAAGTCGCTTAACTTTCCTAGGTCTCAGTTTTCTCATCTGTAAAATGAAAAGAATGAAGTAGATGACCTCTGAAGTCCCTTTCAGTTTATCACTAATGAGCCTATCATCCTGTCTTTCATCTTCTCTACCTGTCTGAATTCTGCCCATCCCTCACAGCTCACCCCAATTCCCATCTCTTGTGCCATCTGGCCCCTAGTGAACTCTCTTCCCTCTGAAACAGATAGGGATACTTACTATTTACATCAGTTCTTTGTCACTTATTATCTATCTAGATGAACTTCATTTTGTCATGTTTCTATATCTCCATCACACTATACAGCCTCCTTGCACTGTTGCTATGTGATTGTCTCAAGGCCACTCATATATATATATATATAACTTAGCCCTTCAGTTTTGCCTTATGATCAGGGAATGTTTTTGTCTTTCTCCATTTCTTTGTACTAGATAATATTAGCCAGATCTCCAAAAACAAACCCATTCTGCATTCTGATCAGTCCATTCTTTCAATTCAGGTTTATCTCATTAGATTGGAAACTCTTAGAGGGTAGGGGCTAGTGTTTTCTATGTCTTTGGGTCCACCACAGTGTCTAGAACAAAGCCTGCCATAGTCATGAATCAACATGCATTTTTATTAAGCACCCACAATTGTTTACATATGTACAAAGCAATGAAACAAGCCCAAATTAGAAGGGAATTTAAATTTGCATTCTAGTAACAGGAACAATGAGGTATAAAAATATATGCAGCCTAGAGTAAATAATAAAATGCTTTTAAGCTGCTGAGGGGCTAATTAATCAAAATTATATATTGTCAGGAAGAGAGTATACTCCGCTACCATATTATTCTAGAAGAGAAACTCCTCAAGAATGATCTACACAATGGCATGCATCGAGAGACCATGCTGGGAGTTTCATACTTCGTTGGCTTCTTTCTCCAAAATGGCCAGGTGGGTGGTGTCCTTATATCACAAGGTTTCCATCATCAATCATTAGTCTGACTTATGGATCTTCTAGGCAATGCCCATATTTCCAGTCCTGGACACCACATTTTGAGAAGGATATCAAAAATTGAGAGCATGTCCAAGGGAGGGCAGCTAGAGTGAAGGAGCTGGAGATGAGCATTCAATGACCACCTACAGTAACTAGGAATGTTTGTTCTTGAGAAGAGGAGATTTAAAAGGGACCTTATAGCTGCCTTCAAAGATTGGAAAGACTGTCATGAGACAAGGTCATCAAATCCTTGTGCTTGGAACTGGGTAGTACAAATGGAAATGATGGGGAAAAGCTCCAGAGATGAAGGTGTAGGTATGATGTAAGGAAAAAAACTCTTTAATGATTAGAACTGTCCCAAAGTGGAATGACTGTGTGATGGACAGCAGTTGACAGATATGAGGGATAGTATGGGGGTAGAAGCAACAAGATTTGGCAAGTGATTGGATAGATAGGGTGAAGCAAGTGTGATATTCAGTTCGTAAACCCTGGAGACTAGAAAAACAGTGGTGTCCTTGACAATAATAGGGAAGTTTGAAAAGAAAGTGGGCTTATGGGAAATGGCAATGTAACAAGACCTGAAGTACAGTTCATAACCTACTCAAGGTTGCTTAGCATGTGCAACTCCCTCTGAACCATTCAAAATGAAAAGAAGAGATTGGCTCTTACTAAGTAGTCACTACCATGGAGCCAGAACCCATCTTTCAACAGTCATCGGTACCAGCCAAGAGATGATCTTGGGGACTAGGGTTGTTGTTCTAGGGGATATAGAATTTTTTCAATGGCGTCTGAACAGCTGATGCTGTGGGTACCTAGGTAGGTACCTAGGTAGGTCATTTATAATTACCCTGAGGACCTGATGCCCAACTCAGAAGAGGAAAGGATGGCAGCGTGCACATTGTAGACAGAGGACAGAGTAGGCAATTCTTAGGAAATAGGGGCAGGCATGATTATGATGGAAGCAAGTCCCACAGCTAGCTACTGCAGTGAAAGAAGAGTGTGCCCATCTTCCTATTCCCCAACTGGTTGGTCACAAAGCTTGAAGTCACCACAGTCCCCTAGCAGCAGCTCCCAACCTCCCTTTTGGAGACCCCTGGCTTAGAATGCTCCAGATATCGGCCCCCAGGTAAATAACAAAACAGTCATAAATAACAAAAAAGTCCTCTTTCTCACAGCTCTTCGTAAATGAGGCCCCAATCAACTATACCAATGTGGCCACTGACAAAGGTGTTATCCATGGTTTGGGGAAAGTCCTGGAAATCCAGAAGAACAGATGTGATAGCAACTATACTACCATTTTACGAGTAAGTGGTCCCCAATTACAGGTGATACTATCAGTCATGAGAATCTCAGTCCCCCAAAAAAAGCATTAAAAATAAATTAAAGGGTTAGGAATAAGGACATGGGGGACAAGGGAAACTATTGCTATTTATTTCATGCAAGCAGTTGGTGCCACAATAGTAAAGCACAAGGCATGGAATCAGCAAGTTCAATAATGTCCTATGCCCCCATTTGGAGTTTTCTTGACAAAGATGCTGGAGTGGTTTGCCATTTCTTTCTGCAACTCATTTTACATATGAGGAAATTGAGGCAAACGTGGTTAAGTGACATTCCCAGGGTCACA
>NW_027186303.1:796240-813962 GCF_028583685.1 Petaurus breviceps papuanus
TTTGCCTCAATTTCCTCAACTGTTATACGGGGATAAGAATAGTAAGTATCTCCCAACATTGTTGTGAGGATCAAATGAGGTGATATTTGTAAGGCACTTAGCACAGATTCCCTCCACCGCTGTTCATGACTGAGGATATCATAGGATTATAGATTGGAAGTTGGAAGGCATGCCAGAGGTGAGCTAGTCCAGCCCCTTCCCCAATTGACAGGTGAGGAAACTGAGACCCAGAGAAGTTGAGTGATCACACAAGTAAGGGAGTCAGGATTCAAGTCAGGATCCACGTCCACCTATTAAGTAACTTCAGATAAATCAACCCACTTCCCTGGGTCTCAGGATCCTGCTCTATAGAAATGAAAAGTGCTGGCCTTGATATTTTCTGAGATCTGATCCTCTTATCCCCAATTTCCAGATGAAATAACTGAGGCTCCAATACAGCCACCTAGCTAGTCAACTGGCCAAGCTGGCATCAGCCCAGTTCTTCTTACTCCTGGGTCTGGAACACTTTCCATAACTCTTTTACTGTGTTTAGATTATAATCAATCCATACTAAGCCATGAAGACTGGACTGGACACAGTCATCAGTAAAACTCTTTAGGATTTACAAAGCCCTTTCACTGCAATGAGAGGAGGGTAATCCAAATATTATTGCCATTTTTCAGATGAGAAAACTGAGGGTCAGGAGGGTGAAGGGTGAGTGTCCAGGTCTCCTAGCTAGTAAGCAGCGTATCCAGTAGTCAAAGCCAATGGTTCCAACTACAAATCCAGAGTCCTTTCTGCTCTAATCAATTGCCACTTGTGATCAAAGTGGTTCAGGTCCTGAGTGGTGTAGACAAAATAAAACCTGGATCCTGAATGGTGTAGGAACTGGTCACAGAGAGATGGGCAAACTTTTTTGATCACAGAGTTCCATGCAAAAAGAATATTTTGAGCTCACACCTCCAGGATGTCAGCAAGTCAAACCAACAGGCATTTATTAAAATACTTACCTTATGCTAAGTGCTATGCTAACTAAAAAGGAGTGGTATATTTACTTATTTACAAATCATCTATCTGTACTGCTGCACTAATTATTATGTGTATTATAAAGCACAAAAATAGAAATTAAAAAGGATGAGATGAAAATGAAATAATATTTTTTCCTAGAGACAATAGGCCACTGGGGAATATTGAGCAGAAAAGTGAATGATCAGACTTTCTCTTAAGGAAAATCTCTGGCCATTGAGTGAAAGAAAGATTGAAGTAGAGAAAGAGGGAAGGAGACCAGTTGGAAAACTCTCACTGTAATTAAGGTGAAAGGGAATGAAGGCTTGAACTAAGTTGGTGACTGAATGAGTGGAGAGAAGGTCTTATGACAGAGATATTATTGAAGTAAAAATTACAAGATATGGCCACTGATTAGATACAGGGGAGTGAAAGACAATGAGCAGATAATACCAATGTTATGAGAGTGAATAGAATGTTGGAGATACCATTGACTAATAGAAAAGTTTGGAAGAAGGAAGAGATTTGGGGGAAAAATAATCTTATGAGATCTGAGATTCCAATCCATCTCAATCCATCCATGCCTGCTAAGCCTGGGCAATTCCTATCCAACCCAAAATACAAAGAGGGTGTGGGTCTCTTGCTCACCAAGTGCAACACAAAACCCACCCATTGATATAGGCAGTGTCCCAGTGTGAGTGGGGAGGAGGGTAGAGAGAAGGTGAGATCATGAGGGGCACAGCAAAGAATTTTGCCTGTACAGCTACTATACCTGGGTCATAGTTATGTTATGTTGGACCTAAGATGATGTATGCTAGACATAGCCAAAGGAATCCAGCAGGAAGAAGGGGTGCAGGGGCAGGGTAGGAATGAAGGAGTGTTAATCAAAATTAAGTGAAGGGAGTGGTTTAGTTCTGGAAAAAATGCCCCCTAGAAGGCTAGGATGTGATTCATATTCCTACTCTTTGACTGGTTGATCACATACATCTTTGGGACATTTTATAGTTCCCTTGTGACATCTCCCTAAACTGCCCTTCATTTTGGAGACCCCTGAACAAGATGGTACCTTGGAGTCCCTTTGAGTAAGCTTGAGCCTGTCTATAGGCTAAGATACTTTCTACATGGTTATAGGATGATAAGATTTGAGTAAGTCATATATCAAAGGGCCTCAGAGAACCTCACTTTTGACAAGAAGCAGTAACTGAAATTTTTCCTTTGCTTTCTGTTTCTTACAAAGGGAAAGTGTGAATATTGTTTTCGAAAGCACTGCCCTCCTGGAACAAAACCTGTGGTAAGTATTTTCTAGAATGTTGTGGTCAATTTGTTTGAGATTCGTAATGAGGTATTCAAACACAAGGAAGAACCAGGTCAGGAAAGTAGAGTGGGAGAACAAGTCACACACTGCTAATGAGAGAATTTTCACTTGCCACCTCTCGGGAATATAGCCAGGAACAATAGCAAACCATCCTCCAGAAAAATTAAAATCATTCTCTTTTATTTAATACCTTGATTTATGTGCTTCCTCCATAACCCACCCTTCCAAGCTGATCATGTGTCTTATTTTCTTAATATATTTTTATTTATTTATTAAATATTTCCCAATTAAATGGGGAAAATTTTTTAACATTTGTATTTTAAAATTTTGAGTTCCAAATTCTCTCCCTCCATACCATCACACCCCCACCACTTGAGAAGGAAAGTAATATGATATCAATTATATATGTGAAGTCATGCAATATCTATTTCCATATTAACCATATTACAAAAGAAAACACACAAAAAGCAAGAAAATAAAGAAAGTTTCCCCAAAAAGTATGCTTCAGTCTGCTCTCAGAGTTCATCCACTTTCTCTCTAAAAGTGTACAGCATTTTCATCATGGGTCCTTTGGATTGCTGTCTTGATTGGAGTAGCTAAGTCTTTCACAGTTGATCAATACAATATTGATGTTACTATGTACAATGTTCTCCTGGTTCTTCTTACTTCACTTTGCATCAATTCATATAAGTCTTCTCAAATTTGTCCCAGATTTTGGTATAGCACAAAAGTATTCCATCACAATCATATACCATAGCTTGTTCAGCCACTCCCCAACTGATAAGAATCCCCTCAATTTCCAATTCATTGCCACCACAAAAAGAGCTGCTATAAATATTTTTGTACAGTTAGATCCTTTACCCTTTTCTTTGATCTCTTTGAGGTACAGACCTAGTAGTGGTATTGCTAGGTCAAAGGGTTTATATTTTATAGCCTTTGGGGCATAGTTCCAAATTGTTCTCCAGAATGATTGAACTAGTGAACAACTTTACCAACACAATTATTTTTTCCAAGTCCCCTCCAACATTTTTCATAAGCAAGAGGTAGTATTTCAGTCATTTTCATTTGCATTTCTCTAATCAATTATCATTTAGAGCATGTTTTCATGTGACTATTGATAGCTTTACTTTCTTCTTCTGAAAACCGCCTATTCATATTCTTTCACCATTTATCAATTGGGAAATGGCTTATATTTTGATAAATTTGGTTCAGTTCCCTGTATATTTGAGAAATAAGACCTTTATCAAAGAAACTTGATGCAAAATTATTTTCCCAATTTCCTATTTTCCTTCTAACTTTGGTTACATTAATTTTGTTTGTGCAGAACTTTAAATTTCACGTATTCAAAATTATTCATTTGACTTCTTAAGATCTTCTCTATCTCTTGTTTTGTCATAAACTTCCCTCATTCATCTGACAGGTAAAACATTCCATGCTCCTCTAATTTACTTATGATATCACCCTTTATGTCTAAATCATTTATCCATTTTTTTATTTTGTTGTTTTGTTGTTGTTGTTTTTGCTTTTTGGAGGGAGGAAGGCAGGACAATTGGGGTTAAGTGACTTGCCCAAGGTCACACGACTAGTAAGTGTTAAGTGTCTGAGTTCAGATTTGAACTCAGGTCCTCCTGACTCTAGGGCCAGAGCTCTATTCACTGCACCACCTAGCCACTCTTCATTTATCCATTTTTGACCTCATCTTGCTATACAGTGTGAGATGTTGATCTATGCCTAGTTTCCTCCAAATTACTTTTTAGTTTTCCCTGCAGTTTTTGTCAAGTGGTGATTTCTTACCCCCAAAAGCTTAGATCTTTGAGTTTATTAAACACTAGATTACTATGGCCATTTACTACTGTGTATCATGTATCTCTTCCACTGATCCACTACTCTAGTTCTTAGGTAAAACTAGTTTGGTTTGATGATTACTGCTTTGTAATATAGTTTGAAATCTGATACTGCTTGGCCACCTTCTTTCACATTTTTTTTTCATTGATCCCTTTGATATTCTTGATCTTTGTTCTTCCAGATGGATTTTATTAGTATTTTTTCAAGCTCCATAAAGTAATTCTTTAGTAGTTTGGTATGGCACTAAATAAGTAAATTAACTTAGGCAGAATTGTCATTTTTATTGTTTTCACTCAGTCTACCCATGAACAATTAATATTTCTTCAGTTGTTTAAATCTGTCTTTATTTGTTTGAAGAGTGTTTTGTAATTGCATTGATATAGTCTCTCGATTTGTCTTAGCAGGTAGACTCCCAAGTATTTTATAATCTACAGCTATTTTTAAGAGAATTTCTCTTTCTATCTCTCCCTGCTGGGTTTTGTTGATAGTATATAGAAATGCTGATGATTTATGTGGGTTTATTTTATATCATGCAGCTTTGCTAAAGTTCATTGCTACAACTAATTTTTTATCTGATTCTCTAAGTAAACCATCATATCATCTGCAATCATCATTGCTTCCTCATTGCCTATGTGTATTCCTCCAATTTTTTTCTCCTCTTATTGCTATAGCAAGCATTCCTAATACAATATTGAATAATGGTGGTCATAATGGTGTCATGATTGAAATTAAGGCAACCTGAGGCACAAAGTTCTAAGTGCAATTACCAATAAAATAGATCTCTCAGCTCCTCAGCCAAAGGATCACCAGGTAGGGCTTACTAGTCTTCATATCATTTTGGGAAGTACAAGAGAGCAAAGAACAAGAAGAATCAAAGATGGAAAATAATATGATTGGTTACAAAACCTGAAGTGTCATACATGATGGAAAACAATATGACTGGATGGAAGGCTGGAAAGTATGGCTAGCAACACTCCTACTTCCATCTTGTTGTTATGGAAAGCTCATTCATTGGTGGTAACTACATTCATGGCTAGTTAATGTCTCAGCAATAATAGATCAGACTTCCTTGAAGGACAGCCATTATTGCAGAGATAAAACTTCCTGGCATCCTCTTGCATTTTGCAAGGCTTTTTAGTATGATAACAGACCTATATGGGTATGTAAGGCTTGTTAGTAAGATAACATGTCTTCCTGAATTGTGTATGGGCAGTAAGATGTGTAGAGATAATATCTTTCTTTGAAGCAAGGTGATTTATGGAAAAACTTAGCTCCGAGAGGAAAGCTAAACTTCTGAACTTAGAAAAATGGCTTAGACAGTTACAGAATAGAATAAAATATAACATCAATATTTTATTTTCTCAATAGACATCCTTGCTTCATCCCTGATCTTAATGGGAAGGCTCCAAATTTACCCCCATTAAAAATAATGCTTGCTCTTAGTTTTAGATAGGTACTATTTATTATTTTAAGAAAGACCCATTGATTGCTATGCTTTCTAGTGTTTAAATAGGAATGGGTGTTGTATTTTGTCAGAGACTTTTTCTGTATCTATTGATATAGAAAGTCCTCTATTTCATTAAAAATCCATTTCTCCTTGAAGGATTATATTCTGTTTTTCTGGATAGGTTATTCTTGGTTATAATCCTAATTCTTTTGCTTTCTAGAATATCATTTTTTTTTTGCTTTTTTTTTTTTTGGAAGGCAATTGGGGTTAAGTGACTTGCCCAAAGTTACACGGCTAGTTTTTGTGTTAAGTGTCTTAGACCTGATTTGAACTCAGGACCTCCTGACTCCAAGGCCATGCTCTATTCACTGCGCCACCTAGCTGCCCTCTGGGATATCATATTACAAGACCTCTGTTCCTTTAACTTGGTTGCTTCTAAATCTTGTGTGATCCTAACTGTGGCTTTCTGGTTATTTGAAGTATTTTTTCTCTTTGAATGGAGAGCTCTGGAATTTGGCTATAATATTCCTAGGAGTTTTCATTTTGGAATCTCTTTCAGTTGGTGATTGATGAATACTTTCAATTTCTATTTTACCCTCTAGTTGTAGGATATCGGGGTAGTTTTTCTTTACAATTTCTTGTAATATGATTTCTAGATTCTTTCTTTGATCATGGCTTTCAGGTAGTCCAATAATTCTTAAAGTATTTTCCTTGATCCAGGTCCATTGTTTTTCAGAGGAGATATTTCATGCTTTCTTCTATTTCTTTTTTTCATTCTTTTGACTTGACCAAGAGGTCCTTCATGGCCTTATTGGCTTCCATTTGCCCAGTTCTAATTTTTAAGGAATTATTTTCTTCAGTGCACTTTTGTATCTCTTTTTCCATTTGAACAATTCGGGGGGGGGGGGGTTGTCATGTGTTATTTTCTTCAGTATTTTTGTGCCTCTCTTATCGAGCTATTAACTGTCTTTTTTTTATTTTCTTCCCTTGCTCTCATTTATTTTCCAAATTTTTACTCTTCCACTCACATTTCATTTTGAAAATCAATTTTTAACCTCTTGCAGGAATTCTTCTTGGACTTCTGTTCAATTATCATTTTTCTTTGAGGTTTTTGCTTAAAGCTGCTTTGACATTCTTGTCTTCTTTTTGGTTTGTGACTTAATCTTCCCTGTCACCATAGCAGATATTTTATGGTCAAGTTCTTTTTTTGTTGTTCTTTCATTTTTCCATCCTATTTCTTGACTTTGAATTTATGTTGAATTTGGGTTCTATTCATGGCATGGGGGTGTGGGGTAGGGGACACTTTCCCAAGCTTTCTGACTTTTTGTACTGCTGTTTTCAGAGCTAGTTCTGGGCTTTTGGAAATTTTCAGTGCTTCCAAGGTGTGTAATTTGGATAGAGATGTGGTCACTGTTCTCCTAGTCATTACTCAGGAAGAACTTCTGGTCTCTTGGGATTGCAATCACTACTGCCTTTTATGGTCCTTGATTTCTTGTGACCAAAAGCAATACTGTTCCTCAGAGCCCCTGTTCCCTTTTAACCAAAAGTCCTCCTCTCTGCATTTGAACTGTGACCCAGCAGGGGTTATGGGCAATGGAGCTGCCAAACAGCTTTAGCACAGGGGTTCCTTGTAACCTCTTTCTGACCAGTTGCCAGGTCCCCTTTACTATCTCTGACTTGAGAACTCCTACAACTGCTAATTCTTCTGCTATTACTACCTAGTACTACCACATGGTTTTATATCCACATGGGCTCTGGACCAGCCTCCAGCCCCTATGTCACACATCTTTCCAACCTCTTAAGTTGTTTTGGGCTCAAAGAATGTCTCCCTCTCACCTTTTATTGGCTCTGCCACTCCAGAATTCAATATGAGATATTTTAAAGTTGTTTAGAGGGGAATGATGGGAGAATTTGGCTGAGTGCTTCCTCTACTCTACTATCTTGGCTCTGCCACTAGAAGTCCTATGCAATGTCTTGATCCCCATTTTACAGCTAAGGAAACAAGTGGAGATCAAGTGACTTTCCTAGTCTCCCATGGGAAGAGGTATCAGAGCCTGGAGCATAAGTCCAGATGTTTTAATTCTAAGTCCCATGTTCATTTTGGCCACACCACACTTAAGAAATACTCATGTACTACCATACCCATTCTGGATTGTGTTTTCTACTAACCAGAAATCCTTTTATGACAGAAGTGAAAAACCAATTTATCTAGATATATAAAGAATCTATGACAAAATAAAGAATCAAGGAGAAAAGAAGAAAGAAAGGATGAAGGGAAGGGAAGGGGGAAGAAGAGAGGTAAAAAAAAAAGAAAATATTTGTTAGGCACCTGCATTATAGGTGCTGGGGATACAGACCCAAGGAAACAAGACAGTCTCTGCCCTCAAGGAGCTTACATTCTAGTGGGGGATGTCATCAAGTAAAATGGAATAGCTGAAAAGGAAATAGAAATGGCTTGGAAGTGAAGTAGACACCTGAATGGGATGAGATTAGGGGAAAGCTCACTTATCAGAACACAGAATGGGTCCATAGTAGAGTCCAATTGTCCTTATTGGAGCAGGTAGGGATGATGGCCCCATTATAGGTGAAAGCATTTTTATGCACCTACTATTTTCCAGGAGCAGAATTAAGAACTGAGGAAACAAAGACAGAAACAAAAAAATCTCTGCCTTCAGAGAACTTTCATACTAATTTTTTAAAATACCCAAACACCTTATAAGGGCAATGGTGCCAAGAAAAGGGAATTTTGATCTGAGCAATCACAGGTATGATGTGCAGAGCCATGAGGCAGTTAAGTGTTATGACCTTTCTATGAATTATGGCAGCATTAATTTGATTATCATTGCCAAGATCCAGAGGTGGAAAGCAGAAGGAAAGTTAATGAACATGGGGACAGGACAGATGGAAAGATGGCCTGGGGTATGGGGATGGCCAGATGGGATGAGAAGCTTGATCTGGGAATAGCTAAATATAGTAGGTTGAGTTAGCTTGCTCTCACTCACCAACCAATGGGGACAGCTCAGTCTTTGAGGGTGAATTCCAAAACTGTGTGGATAAACTTCCAGGTGTTGGGGAGAGGGAACCATGCTGTATACATTATTTCTGGAGATTCTACTATAGATAAGGAGGAGAGGGGATGAGCAGGAATAAGTAGATCTGACCTCTTTGATTAATGATCTTTGCATTTTGTTGTTATGAAATACTTTTGGTGTCTGTTTAATATTTTGTGCCATTACTACAATAGCTTTGGTAATGGCACAGTTTCATGGTGAAGGATCAAGGATGCTGACATCTTCTACTATGCTTTTATTTGATGATAATTCATGTCATGTTTCCATAGTACTTGGTGTATAGGGTCTCATTTGGTCCTCCCAAAATCTTGATTACTTAATCTCCATGAGTCAGTTTTCTCATCTATAAGATAATAACATTTTATATAAAATAATATGATTATATATATATATATAAAGAAGGAAATGGCAAACCATTCCAGTGTCTTTGCCAAGAAAACCACAAATGGAATCACAAAGAGTCAGACATGAATGAAACAACTGAACAACATCATATATAAATATGGCCATCTTACAATAATAGCTAATATTTACATGGAGCTTTAAAGTTTGTAAAGTGCTTTATGAATTTCTACTTTTATCCTCACAACTACCATAGGAGAAGAGCACTATTATTACCCCCATTTTGCAGATGAGGAAACTGAGCCTGAGAGTAGTTAATTGACTTGCCTTGGAGCAGTAGTAAAAGCATTTGAGGAAGAATTTGAACCCAGGTCTTCTTGCCTCCAAGTCCAACACTCAATATACTGTACGTGACATTTATTTGCCCCCATACCTAGCACCTCATTAGCAGGGTTTTTGTGAGGATCAAGTTAACTGATATGTGTAAAGAGATCTGGAGGCCTTAAAACTCCCTAGAAATGTTCCTTTTTATTAATACTGATGTTACTTTGCCTACAGCAAACTGGCATCATAGATGAGGAAATAAAAAACAGCAGCCCCCATTTAGAGTGAAGAAATGTAGATATAACTATTATTATCCTCTTTTTACAAATGAGGAAACTGAGGCTCAGAGAGGTTAGCTTGCCCCAGATCATCCAACTAATAAGGAAGTTAGGAGTTGAGTGGTCTGATTCCTAGATCAGTGAGTATTCTTTCCATTCAACCACATAATTTTATAGTTTTCTCCAGATTTCCTCCCTTTTAATTCACCTTAGCAAAAAGTGAACCCCTTAAAGACTACAGTGGGGGCGGCTAGGTGGTGCAGTGAATAGAGCACCGGCCCTGGAGTCAGGAGGACTTGAGTCCAAATCCCGCCTCAGACACAACACAAAAAAACTAGCCTTGTGACCTCGGGCAAGTTGCTTAATCCCAATTGCCTGCAAAAAAAAAAAAAAAAAAAGACTACAGTGACTTGTTTTCCCTGGTTGTCTAGGTGACCTCCAGCATTCTTTACTTAAATTGCTTTAGTGCTTGGGAAAAAATTAATCACTAATGTCCTTCTAAGGACAGCCTTTAAATATAGGCTTCCCAACTCCTTCCCAGAACCACTACACCCAAAAAGATATAGCCTAGAAGATCCAGCCGCTTTCCCCAGCTAAGGTTTGACCCCATTTTTGCTGGTGCTTACTATAGAGAGGTCCCTGGCCCAAGCCAAACCTCTAATCTTGAGGTCAAAACATTCCTTTTAACTCACAGGTTCTTTACCTGGGATCCACAGCCCTCTGTGGAGTACAGATTTCTCCCCATAGGTGATAGACTTCAAGAAATCCATGCACTTGGATGGGAAAAAGTTGCATCTTTATTTCAAGAAAATTGGTTTCCTTTTTAGAATCTGTTTTGTTTTATGCATTTAAAAATATCATTTTAGAAGAGAGGCCATTGGTTCTACCTGACCATCAAACACATCAATATCACACACACACACACACACACACACACACACATCTGTTTTAACTCTTGCTGAATCATTGATGGGACCCTAATACTTATCTCAGGGACTCCACCCATGTACTAGTAGAAACCATCAGGGCATCCACCCTGTTCCAAATTCCATCCTTATCTATGTTTATGGTGAGCAACAAAATCATGGAATCTCTAGCTTCATTCAGTCCAGCACAAACTTCACTTGCCTTTAGCCCTCCAAGAAGAAAAAGACTTAGATTCTCAGAGCAAGAAGGTGAAAATGGATAGGGGTGGGTAATGGTTGTGGTAGCAGAGCAGACTGCAAGATGGCCAGGAGTGAGAGGGAATGCAGGATGGAATGTCAATACAGTCTAGCCTGGGATCAGCTAGAGTGAAGAGTGGGCTAGGTGAGTTTGCTGTAATTCACTGACAATCTCAGCTCCAGGGCTGGGTTCCAAAGCTGGCAAGGTGAACTCCTCCAATTATAGCCAAGAACAGTAATTCTGAATCTACGGTGGGCTTTGGACACGAGGGCAGGACTGTGCCCCGATACACATTTGTCTCTAGCACTAATGCTCATGAATTCAACTAAAAAGGAATGTAAATGCCCTTATTTCACAGGATGGAGAGGCAAAGAAATGTATCTATGTGACTTTCTTCATGGGAAAAAGATCTTTGCATATTGGATGCCAAGTAAAATGTGTCAAAACAGTGATTGTGAGTATCTCCCTCCTTTCCCCCATAATGGTTTTCATCCATTGAGTTCCATTCTACCTACCTACATGTCAGTCATTGTGTTCTTCTCTGGTGTTATAAAGACCAAAAAAAAAAAAAAAGACCCTATGCTCAAAGAGGTTCCATTCTAACAGAAAGATACAACATGTACACAGGATACTTTACTTTTCAAAGGGAATATCTCAATTGATCCTTGAAGCAACAAGGTAGGGATTATTACCTTCATTTGGCAAAAATAGAAACAGGCACAAGCAGATTGAGTGGGTTTTCTATATCAGTGACCACCCTAGCAGCTTGCTCAGAGACTGATTGAATCAAACACTTGGCCAGCAGAGACAATGAAAAGATCATAGGTCATAGACTTAGAGTACAAAGGGACCTTAGAGGCAGTCCAATCCAACCCTCCCATTTTACAGAGCTGGAAAACTGGGGCCTCAGATGAGTCAACTTTTCCAAAGTCAAATAGATGTAGTATCAGGGTCAGGAAACCCAGGATCCTTTGCTCCAAATCTGACATTCATGACACTGAGCCACACTACCTTACCTATTTTTTCAAGATGCAGTTACTATTTCTTGGCCATGGGAGTTGTGGAGGAATTTCTCAAACCAGAGGTCCGAAGATCTCAGAGAATAAATCCTCCCACCTTGGTCTGTTTGACTGGAAGTTAAGAAAGCAGGAAGCAAAACCAGAAGGTAAAAAGATCAATTAGCCCCAAGTGATGGACAGTTGCCAAGTAGATAGCAAAGCCAGAAAACCAAGGGAGATACAAATGTACTCATATGTAGGGTTTACACAACCTCAGGGTGACATTACTGAAGGCAGAAGGAGCCCATCAGGTGAGGCTACTTTTCTTCGGAGGTTGAATAATAGGGACAGGATGTCAGTGATTTGGAAGAAAATGTGTAAACCTGGGGGTCTCAGATGTTGCCAAAGATCAGATTTGTTCAGTGGATAAGGAATTTCTCTGAGGTTGGTCTTATTAGAATATCCTGGTGGGGCTGGAGAGCTCCAATAAAGAGGAGATCCTTCAGGATAAAATCAATGGCCCAAGTCTCATTCTGTTATGAATTAAATACATACTGTGGGTCCATTTATGCAACCCCATAGCTCCTTTTCTTTGACCACTAAGGTTCCTTTTTTTCTCCTGGGGAGATGTTTCCCCCAAACTCACAGTCTACTACTCCACAGAATAAACACACCCTTTCCCTATTTCTCCACTGTCCACTGCAATTTGTGGCCCATGAGACTGATGTTAAAAATCCTATTTTTCTCCGCTTATAAACTTCTTCCTTTTTTATTCTATTTTTATTCTTTTTTACTATTTCCTTTCTTTCTTCTTCTATCTTCTATCTTCCTGACTCTCCCATCTTTTCTCCTGTTTCCTTTTTGAGAGGCATAGATTTTTATTTTTATTTCTTTGAGAATCAGTCTGTCTGGCTCAGTCTGAAAGTACATCAGTCCCTCCCAGGACCAGTCCCAGTACTGAAGGGCACAGAAGTTTTGGCTGCCTTCACTTTTCTGACCTGGGACAATTTTCCCCTTCTTATACTTCTGGGTAGCCCCATGCTCCTGGCGGTTCCCCATATGGGTACTGGATTTAGTTTGGACTCCATATTGGTTTTACCCCTTCTTCAGCTTAGACCTGCAGAGCTCCCACCAGCCTTAGCTTCCCCCGCAGCAGGGATTCAGGCCCAAGCCACCATATCTAGCAGATTCTAGATTTTGAGCTGACTTAGGGTCAGCTAGTCCAACTCCCTTCACCTTGAAGTTAAGTAACTGAAGCCCAGAGAGGTTAATAACTTGTTCAATGTCACACAGATACCATATGATCACACATACACCCCTCACCCCTTTGAGCCCAAATCCTAGAACATCAGACAAAACTGTGATAGACTTTAAAGATATCAGACCTCTGATGCTTTCTACCTGTGTGACCACAGGCAAGTCATCTAGCCTCTTTCTGCCTTAGTTTTCTCATTGTAAGATGAGGAATTTGGGTTGAATTGCTTCTAAAGTCCCTTTGGGCTCCAGGGCTATCATGATACTATGAGATCCTAGGTTGGGACTGAGAAAAAGGAGGCCAGAATGAGACTCATCCCAACCTTCTCCATTTCAGACCAGGGAATGTTGTGCAGGTTTCTTCGGGCCTCAATGCCAACTCTGTCCTGGCAAAGCCGGGAACGCCTGCTTTGGGAATGGCATCTGCCTGGATGGAGTCAACGGCACTGGGGTGTGCGAGTGTGAGGGAGGCTTCAGTGGGACAGCCTGCGAGACATGCACGGAGGGCAAATATGGTTCCAACTGTGACCAAGGTGAGGAGGGCATGGGGACTTTCCTTCCCTGAAATAGGCGATCTAGGTGACCTCAGAAATGACCTGCCCTTGCAGGGTCTTCCAGTCAGCCAACAAGCCATCAGCAAAGATGAAGTCAGCACCTTCTCCCCCGAATGTCTCTATCTCCAAGCAACAGGGAGACAAAGTATTCTTGGGCTATCATCAATTTTCATCTAGTCGATGAAAAAAATCCGTATCACACATTCTTTACATATGGCCAGTGTTTTCTCTTTATAGCTCTGGCTTCACAGTAAGTGAGGGTTCCCTGTCCAAGGTGTCCTTCCCCAGCTGGCATAGAGATGAGGTTTCCTGGTGAGCTTTCTGAATCTTTTCAGTGAGATCATCCAATTCCACTGTCATTTCATAGCTTTCTGTGAGATACTTTAATCCTTAAATGCCAGTAAACTTGCCAGGCACCCTCACATACATACCAGCTTTCTATTAAACATCAGTCCCAACCCTGACCATATTCTTATAATAAGAATCATTCACATTTTTATGGTGAAAGACAGTGTGCCATAATCAGTAAGGAGGCGGCCACAAACCCAGGAATATGTAGATGCCTGTGATCTACTGCCCATGCAACCAAGTGATTTAACTTCTAAGACCTCTGAGTTCTGTAAGTTGGAGAGAAGTTGCTGACCTATATGGGCAGAGGGAATTTCCTTATCTGGGAGTCCCCTATAGCAATGAAATCCTAGATCAAATCCCCACCCCTATTTCTGTAGTAACTGATATTTACATCAAAGTTTGCAAATGATTTTATGTATATTTTGCCAATTGTTGTTCAGTCTTTTCACTCTCTCTCCTGTCCCTCTCTCCCTGACTCCATTTGGATTTATTTTAGCAGAGATACTGGAGTGGTTTGCCATTTCCTTCTCCAGCTCACTTTATAAATGAGGAAATTGAAACAAACAGGGTTAAGTGACTTGTCCAAGGTCACACAGCTAGTGTCACTGGATTTAAACTCAGGGTTTTCTAGACTATTCCATTGGAGTATGGCTCTGTCATGCTTTCTGAGACTATACATTATCTCTGTATGTAAGTATTAGCTGTAGGCTTAGACATGTTCTGTGGTGACCCATGCTTCTCATACAAGGTCAAGGAATTCAGGAAAGTCACATCGAGAGTATGATTATAGCTGACAAAGTAATAGATGATGTGCATCTTGCTGGCCAGAGCTCTCAGGATGGGGTTTTGCTTACTTTTTTCCTTTTTTGTTTAGTATGTAGTTGTGTCCATGGACAATGCAGCCAGGGGCCCAACGGCGATGGATCCTGTGAATGTGACATTGGCTGGAGGGGCGTGAAATGTGACACTGGTGAGTCTTTGAACAAAAACAGTAACAATCATCAGGAATTATTTATAATGTACAAATTATAATATATAATTTAGCATATATAATAGTATATTATAATCTTATATAATTAATATAATAAAATCATAATCATATAAGTGTACGTTACAATTATCCCATCTAATGCAATAGTCAGTATATGAGTATTATGATTTTATAAGTATCATTAAATTATATAACATAATCATTATGACAATTATATACAATAATTTCTTGTAAGCATATAATACAATAGTTATAATTCTATATAATGGTTACTATAAGTATATGATATAATTATTAAAATGATATGATATAATAGTTATAATTACATGATAATATAAAACTAAAATATGATGATTATATCATTGATTGTTATTATTAATAATAACAGTAGATCTGTGATGTCATTAATATCAGGCATTTGGTATAAAGGAAATTCTTTCTGCCAATGGGGGTTTACACCTTCTCTTTAACTTGGGGTCTTGGAGAGTGAAGTGATTTGCCCAGGGCCACACAGTCACTATGGGTTTAAAACAGGACTTGAGCTACCAGGTCTCCTTGACTGCAAGGCTGGTTTTTTATATATGCTGTGCTGCCTGTAGCAATAATAACGTGCTTTGCATACTCTGAGGGGAGTAGTAGAGACATTCTTATCCCCATTTTACAGATGGTACAATTGAGGCTTGGAGATATTAAGTGTCTTGCCCAGGGTCACATAGTTTCAAGTATCTGAGCTAGGATTTGAGACTCCAGTCCCAGCACTCTAACCACCGTGCTCACCTCATTAGCCCCTTAGTGTTTCATGCCCAGCTGATTCTTGTCCTTTCATGCTACTAAAGGTCCCATATTCCTAGGTACTAAGCTTGCTGTAAATCCTTGCTTCTTACCATTAAAAAAAAATCAGTCATCTCTGCCACTCCAGTAGTCATTCAATATTCCATCATGTAGTCAAAATGATCCTAGGTCCTTGAAAGCCAAAACAGCAAAATACAAGTGTTGGCAGATGTTTCGATTCCAGCTAAGTCTGCTCATAGAGGCTGCAGTCCACATTGGTAGATGATAATCTACCAACATTGAGGAAATCCTAGGTCCTTGAATTAATCAAGTGATATCACACTCATGTACCTTTAAAACCGAGGAAAATTTAAACATAATAGAGTCTACTACCTGGCAGCTAGGTGGCTCAGTGGTCTCATGGTCTATGGCTAGAGCTAGACATAACTTCGGAAGCCCCCTAACCCAACACTCTCATTTTCCAGAAGAGGAAACTGAGGCTCATCAAGGTTAAGCAACCTTGTATTAGTCATCGTATTGTAGACATTATGCTAGAAGAAAACCCAGATGCCAACAAGTCCAAATTTTTCAATTTACAGATGAGGAAACTGAGGACCATAATGGCAAAGTGATGCCTCTCATGCTGATTTGTTATGGCTCTGTATGCTGTTGACTTGGGAAGATCCAGCCCTGGGCTATATAATAATCAGTTGAATTTTACTAGACATGAAAAGAGCCATAGTTTTCAAAGAGGTGCAGCCTTCCCAGAGGCCCCAGTGGGGGAATTAATTTGTCCTCTTTTTTCAGAGATCAAGGAAGATGATTGTAACAACACTTGCCACACCAGTGCAAAGTAAGTATCTAGCCTGGCTTCATTCTGAGACATTTTTTCCAAGGGGTCTCCAGCCCCTCCATTGTGCTGGGGAGTCCAGGGCAAGGGGCCCAGAGCTGGTAGGGCTGGATTTAGTCACACTTGATGCGACAGTAGTGGTGCCATACTCCTAACTGCATTCCAGCTCCTGAATACTGTCTTGGCATAGGATGTGTTCCTAGAATTTGTTGTAAGGCTAAAATTAGAACTTCCTAGAATTAGGCCATGAGTCGCTCCTTCAGGAAGCTGCCACATGGATTCGGGGCATTTAGAGCTTGAAGGAAGCAGAGAAATCCTCTAGTCCAGCCCCCTCAGGAAACTGACTTATCCAAGGTATCTAGACAGTAAATAGGATTATCGATTGAGCACCAGATGGGACCCCAGAGCCCAGCTAGTCCAAGCCCATCATTATCAAGATGAAGAAGCAAAGATCTAAAGTGTAAAGTACTTGTCCAAGGTTCTACAGAGAAGAAGAAACTGACTTGGGGTTCAGACCCAAGTGTCCTTCCTCTAGTGCAGAGCTCTTTCCATCACAATGGGCCACCCCATCTGGGGCATTTGCAGGCAATAGGAGATATTGTCCCAGTTAAATCCAATTGGCGCTGGAAACTTACAGAAAATGGCAAGTACCCCCAAACACCCTCCTAATGAGCTTATTCTGCACAAATTCTGTGAAAGAGAGAAATGAGGGGAGAAGGGAGGGAGGGAAGAAGAGAAAGAGAGAAGGAGGAAGAGGAGGAGGAGGAAGGGAAGGGAGGAAGGAAGAAGGGGGGGAGACAGACAGACTTCCAGTCAATTCCCTGATTTGTTGTAGCCTTAGAGCTAGAAGGGGCCTCAGAGGCCACATCTAGTCCAACTCCTCCATTTTAAAGAAGACATTGAAATACCCCGCCCCCAACAAAAATGCTACGTGACGTGCCCAAGGCCAAACAGGCTAAAAAGTAGAACCATTGACTCTGTCTGGTTTTCCTGGACCTTCTTCGTGGACAATGTTTCAGTATGGTACAGGGAGGTACAAAAGGCGGGGTATTTCGGGGGGGGGGGGGAGGGTGGGGGTGGTTGAAAGCAGAGGGGGCGGGACGAGACAACCATAGGCCAAACCCCCCCGGGTAAAGAAACAAGGAGATGGGTGTGTTTATTTATATTAAGATATAATTTATTT
>NW_027186303.1:814362-824446 GCF_028583685.1 Petaurus breviceps papuanus
AGGGGGCTAAGAACAAACCTTCCATAAGTCAGAGCATAGAATAGAAGGGTTTCTGGTGTTCTCTTCCCCTCTCCCTCTCAGTTACTCTAGCTCTTTGTCCCTTTCTTCCTCTTTCTCTCTCCCCCTCCTCTCCCTCTCCTTCTCCCTTTTCTCTCCCCCTCTCCATCTCACCCTCCCCTTCTCCTTGTCTCTTTCTCTCTTCTCTCTCCCCACCTTTCTTTCTCCTCTGAGATCCCTTCTACCCCTAGATTTATGATCCTATGACACCTATCCGTGCCTCAGTTTCCTCATCTGTAAAATGTGGGGGTTAGACTCAAAAGGTCCCTTCCAGTTCTGACTCACACTCCACTGTGGGTTAAATAATATTGCCTTAACTAGTTGGCAGTGGCTGGCCACTTTTGCAAATTGACATCTCCCTGGTTTTAAGCATAGGACAATACTGCCAGGTGTGTGTGGTTTGTGTGTGTCTTTGTATGGCCAGCACTTAACACAATGTCTGGCTCAGAGGAGCTGCTTCATAAATGGGCTTCATTGATTGGTTTTTTGATGATGAAACTTCCCTCTTTTGTTCCTTAGCTGCCTTCTCAATTCCAATGGCACAGCTTACTGCAAGTGTGCGGCTGGTTTTCAAGGGAATGGGACAGTCTGCACAGGCAAGTGGATTCCATTTCCTACCTTTTCAAAACATCCTGCCTATGGATCCTTGAGTCTGCTTTTTAGCCCAAGGGACTAATGGAAATTTCTGGGGACTTCAATAATCGTGGCCAATGAATTCACAGGATCACACACCTTAACGGCCATCTAGTCTAGCTCCTTTATTTGACAGATGAAAAACAGTCTCAGAAATGCTGAGCAGCTTGTCCAAGTTCACACAACTCACAAGTGCCTGAGATGAGATTCGAACTCAGGCTTTCCTGAGGGCAGCAAAATGGCAAAGTGAGTAGAGCACTGAACCTAGAAGTAGAAAGACCTGAGTTCAAGCCCAGCCTCAGACACTTACTAGCTATGCAACCCTAGGCAAGTCACTTAGCTTCTGTTTGCCTCATTTTCCCCATCTATAAAATGAAAATAATAATAGCACCTACCTCCCAATGTTGTTAGAATCAAATGAGATAAAATTTGTAAGGAATTTAGCACAGTACCCAGCACATAGTAGGCCTACCTTCAAATCTAACACTCCATGCACTGAGTCATGCTGCCTCTTTAGTCGAATGGACTACATGGAGTTTGAGGTCACAAGAGCACCAATTATATTGCATTTGTTGTGTTCATTCTGGGAGGTGCCATATGACACTGTTGACCCTTACTGACTTGTAGGTCACTAACACCCCCAGACTCCTTTATTCAGTTCTGTGATGCAACAGAAAACACATCTATTTTGTTTTCCACGTGACAGCCCACATAATATTTGAAAATAGGGATAGAGGGACCCTCAAAGATATGCCACCAAGAAGAAAATATTTTGTTCCCAGATGGAGCTGGAGTGGATGGGTCTGGACTGCATCTATTTCCATTTTCTGCTAGGTCAGCTAAGGGGTTGGCAAACTGGTGACCCATATATGATCAAACTCCATTAATCAGATTATTGCTTTAGCCAGAATTCCTACTACAAGTCAACAAACATTTATTAAACACTTGCTGTATGCAGGTCACTGCATTAGGTGCCAGGGTGACAAAGATAGATATGACATAACCCATGTTTTTAAGAACTACCATTTGAGGGAGGAAATTGGACATGTACATAAACAACTATGACATGGAGAGGAAAATGTGATACATGAAGAAGTCCATGCAAAGCCCTGTAAGAAATCAGAGGGACAAGAGATGCGCTAACAATAAGGAAAAAAGAGCAAGAGAGAAGTGTCAGAGAAACTCCAAGAACAGGGAGACACCCAAATTTTGTCTTAAAGGGGAAAAAACATCCTGATCACCTCTCCACCCCAGCCCCAGTGCCTAGACCTGGAAATTACCTTATATTTAATTATTTTCCTTATATATTAACATTACCATATATTAGAATTATTAATAATATAATGTGTTAATTACCTTATATTTATTATTCACTTCATATAGTAATATTGCCACATAATAATAATTAATATAATTATCATATTAATTGCCTTATATTTATTTACCTATTATGTTAATATTACTATATATTTGAATTAACAATATCATTAATATGCTAATTACCTCATATTTTTTCATATACCAGTATTACCACATATTAATATAATTACATATTAATTGCTTTTTATTTATTTACCTCATATTACTATCACCACATAATTATTAATATTATTACTATGTTAATTGCCTTATATTCAATTATTTACCCCTTATGTTAATATTACCATGTATTAATGATATATTTTTAATATATTAATTACCTTATATTTAATTTACTATGTGTGTTATTTTCTCCCAATGGAATATAAATTCCCTGTTGAAATTATTATAAAATTAAACAGAAAAGCAAGTTACACATGGTAGAGATACATAGTTTCACATACTTTCCTTACCTTCTGTTCTCCAAAACAGATGAAAATGCTTATTTTCTTTGGTATTTGTTCAGGTCAGATCAAAAACAAAGAAAAGCAATCTATCCAATGACTATAACAGTGTAAGTAGAAACAACAATAAACTCCCAAATAATCCAAACTGAATGTTGAGAAACTATAAAGAATAAATTTGACTAGAAATAAGAGCCAATGAGGAAACCCCTCTCCTCCCCCTTCTACCATCAAATGTGGAGAAAAAGATATGGGTTCAAATCTTGCCCATTCAAGGTTCTGCCTTTGTGACTTTGGGCAAAACCTTGCACCTCTGGGCATTTCCTCATGTGTAAAATGGGGGGCAGGGGAGGGGAAGTGAACTAAATGCTGTCCAAGGTCTCAAACTCTAATCTATCCCTTTCTACAGCAATTAACGCCTGTGAAATTAGCAATGGGGGCTGCTCCACCAAAGCAGAATGCAGGAGGACCACACCAGGCAAACGAGTGTGTGTTTGCAGAGCAGGATACACTGGAGATGGCGTCATATGCCTAGGTATGTGCAAAGCTGTAACTAGGGTGGAGAAACTGGACTTTGTCCCTGGGCACTTAAATTTAAGGGGCAGCATAAAAACAGCAGAGTTTAGGAACTAAATAATAAGCATAATTAGTGAAAATAGGAAGCAGCCAGATGATGGCTTTCCCCCTCTATCAATCACATCTCAAGGAAATTCTTTCCCTTATCCTAGCTATTTCTCTTCCTAATCCCCATCTATTACCTCCTCATTGTCAGCTTCATGGTATTCCATGGTATCCATTCACAAGAGTAAGAATCCAATGTCTCTGATTCTTTCCTCCAATGGCTTGTTTTGGTCTGGGGTCCCTCTACACCTTTGATCTTTAAAAGTTCATTTACAGGGGCGCTCTTTGTTATGTTGATTGCCCCAGTTGTAAATTTCCCAGGTATATCCCTGGACAGGGACTCTCAGAAGAAAAGTCCTTTTCCCTTACCCAGGGTTTATTCCATTGCTGAAGACCAATATGGTACAGATACTGGCACCAGCCCAAGTATGGCGAAGGAGTTCAAGGGCTAAGTAATAGTATATGTGAGTTTGCAGGCAGGTGTTTATATGTGTGATCTAAAAAGTTAGTTTGGAGGAGGCTAAGTTTTAAAAATTAAGAAGTTTAATAGGAAGAGTTCTTGGGAATGAAAACATTTTGTGGGAGGCTGATTTTTTTTTAATTCCCAAAGCTGATTTAAAAAAATAATCAGTCATGTCAAATTCTTTGTGAGCCCATTTGGGGTTTTCTTGGCAAAGATCCTGGAATGGTTTGCCTTTTCCTTCTCCAGCTCATTTTACAGATAGGGAAACTGAGGCAAACAGTTGAGTGATTTGCCCAGGGTTGCACAGCTAAGATTAGATTTGAATTCAAGGTGTCTTCTATGCTCTATGGTGCCACCTAGCTGCCCCAACAAGAATAAAATAATGTTTAAAAATAGTAAGTTACAGCAAAGGATGGCTAAAGCCCAAAGGCCTTTGTCTGCCCTGTTTCTAGTCATCAAATCATTCAATCAATAGTCATTTATTAAGTTCTCAATATGTGGCAATATGTGATAAGTTACAATACACAAAGAAGGGCAAAAATTATCCCTACCCTCCAGAAGCTCACATTCTAATGGGGAAGACAACATGGAAATTCCTAAGTGCATACACAATGTATAAAAAGTAAATGGAAGGTAACTTTAGAGGGGATGGTACTAACAATTGCAAGGTCTGAGAAAGGACTTCTGCAGAGGTGGCATCAGAACTTGAAGGATTCTACAAGGTAAAGATGAAGGAAAGCATGCCAGGAAAGAGGTGACAGCTAAGTGCAAAGGCACAGAGGTGGGAGATGGAGAGATGTATAATAAAGAATCGTGTATAGCCAATATGGTTGGAACAAAGAGTACATAGAGGGGAATAATTGATAAGAATACTGGAAAGGCAGGAAGGGGACATGTTGTGAAGAGCTTTAAATGCCAAAGAAGGTTATATTTGCTTCTAGAGGTAATAGCCAGTATGGTCTCCACCCCACCTTCTTTATTCCAGCATGATCTAAAGCATAGAAACTGTAGGAAATCCCTTCTCTCTGTCTCTGTCTCTGTCTCTGTCTCTGTCTCTGTCTCTGTCTCTCTCTCTCTCTCTCTCTCTCTCTGTCTCTGTCTCTCTCTCTGTCTCTGTCTCTCTCTCTGTTTCTGTCTGTCTGTCTGTCTCTCTCTGTCTCTCTGTGTGTCTCTCTCTGTGTGTCTCTCTCTCTGTGTCTCTCTCTGTTTCTCTCTCTCTGTCTCTGTCTCTCTGTCTCTCTCTCTCTCTCTGTCTCCCTCTGTCTCTCTCTCTCTGTCTCTCTCTCTCTCTCTCCCTCTCCCTCTCTCTCCTTCTCTTCCTCTCTCCTTTCCTGCCTCCCCCCCCCCCATCCTTTCTCTCCTTTGGAACTCCCTAATTTGTTTTTGGAGGCGATCAGTGTTAAATGACTTGCCCTGGGTCACACAGCTAGTAAGTGTTTAAAGTCAGATTTGAACTCAGGTCCTCCTGAGTCCAGGGCACTAACCACTGTGTGACTTAGCTGCCCCTCCCTAACTCTGAAACTGTTCCTGGACAGAGGATGTTAAACCCTTCACGCCTTTGTCACACTCTTTGCTATACCTAGTTCTCCTAGGTAATCTCCCCTGGAAGAGGAGTTTGTCTGACTGACTGTGGTCTTTCTATTTCAAAGAAATCAACCCCTGTTTGGAAAACAATGGTGGCTGTGACCACAATGCAGAGTGCACCCAAATTGGACCCAACCAGGTAAGCTCTGTTTCCATGCCCCACCCTCCTCACTGTTCTAGACTTGTATTGGTAGTATCCTTGAAGGGAAGAAGAGGGAGCATGGCACCATGTACCATTGGTATCAGAGCAATGACATCATAGCACCAACTCTAGAGTCAGAAGACCCAGTTTCAAGTCCAGCCTTTGATGTTCACTATCTATGTGATTTTAGCAAGTCACAATCTCCTGGACTCAGTTTCCTCATTTGTAAGAAAAGGAGGTTATGATCAATGAAATAACCAATCACAATTATAGAAATCCTAGGATGAATGATGCTTTGTACCTCTTTGGAAGAGAGGCAATGAACCAGAGGAGGAGAAAGAAATACTTTCAGATGTTGTGCCTGAGTTTACTTATTTTTTTTTTCAAAAAATATTTCTATTTATTTATTTTACTTATTTACTTTTTTTTCAAGGGGGAGAAGATGGAGCTAGTGAAAGTAATACTCAAAAAAAGAAAAGAAAATTAATCATAAAAATACATAGAAGGGGTGTAGTGAATAGAGCACTGGCCCTGGAGTCAGGAGGACCTGAGTTAAAATCTGGCCTCAGCCACTCAACACAAAACTAGCCTTGTGACCTTGGGCAAGTCACTTAACCCCAATTTCCCTACCTTCCCCCCTCCAAAAAGCAAAAAGAAAAATCTAAAAAAACTTCAGAGGAAAAAGATGAAAAAACACATAGAAGAAAACAGAAGAAGGCTTATTAGGAACATATTCAGGGTTATGTTGGAATTACTGTGTGAAACTTGAATTTTTTTTAAAGGACAAGAAGCTGTTCATAGAGGAGATTCCCAGTTTCATAGACAGTCCTTCTTCTTTGTGTTTATTAATTTTATAATAAGAGGAATGATTTTTTAATGAAGGATTGAACTGTCTGGCTTCCAAGGTCCTTTCCAGCTCTAAACCTTAGAGCCTATGAGCAGGAGCAGGATGGAGGCCAGCACAAAGACAGACCTGGAGAAGGTACTTTGAAGAACATGGCTCAGGTCCTGAAGAGTATTCTTCCAGGGCAAAGGGAAAAGTGTAGAGAAACTAGCAACTGAATAGGCAGATTCACCTACTGCTGACAGTCTAATCATAGCAGCAGCTCTATTTTTTCACAGCCTCCCTCAATTAATAAGCATTTATTACTCAACAAGCATTTATTAATCACTTATCACTGCAATAATAATAGTCTCTATATAGTACTTAATATCTGTCAGGTACTATACCAAGCCCTTTAAAATTATTATCTTCTTTGATTCTCACAACTCTGGTAAGTAGGCATTTTTATTATACCCATTATACAGATGAGGAAATTGTGGCAAACAGAAGTTAAGGGACTTGCCCAGGGTTGCACACTAGTAAATGTCTGAAACTGGATTTAAACTGGGGTCTTCCTGATTAACTTCCAGGCTAGGGACAAGCACTGTGATAAATGCCATGAATAGAAATTTAATACAGTACTTACATTCTAAAGGGGGAAGACAATACGGTGGGGGGAATACTGAAAAGAAAAGAAGGGGCAGTTGGGTGGCACAGTGAATAGAGCATTGGCCCTGGAGTCAGAAGGACCTGAGTTCAAAATCCAGCCTCAGACACTTGACACTTACTAGCTGTGTGACCTTGGGTAAGTCACTTGACCCCAATTGCTTTACCTTCCCCCCTTCAAAAAAGGGGGGAAAGGAGAGAGGGAGATATCCATGGAGACATGATGGAGAAGCCCAGATTGCAGACTGGTGAGAAATGAAGAGATGGCTGTCCTGGTGCATTACATGCCAGGCTATGTGCTATGGCACATTATGGGGACACAGACAAAATTGAATGGCTTTGTCCTCATGAAGCTTCCATTCTCTCCTCACAACAACTACTTTGTGGAGGGGGGAGTATAGCTATTATTATCCCCATTTTACAGTGAAGGAAACTGAGGCTTGGAGAGTGGTTTAGCCATAGATACACAGCTAGTCGGTGGAGCTGTCCAAATTCAAATCAGAATCTCAGAGCTAGAAGGAACCACAGTCCAACCTATACCAAAATAGGAATGCCGTCTGTAACTTCATTGGAAGATGGTCAGCTGACCTCTGTTTAAAGACCTCCCTCCAGTGATGGAAGATCCCCTGCCTTCTGAGAAAGCCCACTCCACTTTGGAATTTCTTGAATTGTTAAGAAGTTTATTTTCTTAGCCAGAGCCGAAATCTGTCTCTGTGAATCTACCATTTGTTACTCCTTGTTTGACTCTTTGGGGACAGTCATGGTTCTTTCACCATGCTGATGCCCTCCACTGGACTCTCTCCAGTCTGTTAGTGTCCTTAAAATGTAGGACCTAGGGGCGGCAAGGTCATGCAGCGAATAGAGCACTGGCCCTGGAGTCAGAAGAACCTGAGTTCAAATCCAGCCTCAGAAACTTAACAGAAAAACTAGCCATCCAACCTTGGGCAAGTCACTTAGTCCCAATTGTCCTACCTTTCCCATCTCCAAAAAGCAAAAAAAAAAAATGTAGGACCTAAACAGAGTACTCTAGGACATGGTCTGACAATTCCAATGACCTTTCTACTACTCTATTCTGCCTACTTGCATAACTTCAAAGATGCAGCAAAGGTCCTTTTGTTCCACAAAATGCCAACTCAGTTTGATGATGGCTAAAATTCTACAATTAGAGATTCATTACTTTCCCTTGAAATTTAAATTGCAACTTCCCTTAAGAGAGAGACTCTATTACACAGTGTTAGTCTTGTGTGGCTCCTGTGAATAAGTTTATCATAGCCTTTATTGAGGTCAAGATTAGTGAGGGGGAGGTTGCTTATTATATTGCCATTTAAATGGACCTGAGAGCTGGGTAAAGATACTGTGTGCCTTTCTTTCCCTGGTAGGCTGCCTGTAACTGTTTGCGAGGCTATGAAGGAGATGGTAAAACATGCACACTCATCAATATCTGCTTAACGGTAAGGTTTTTGCACAAATGCTCTTTAAAAAATATATAGTTTTCCATTTATTATTTTTAGCCTTTTCTTTTTAAATTTTGAGTTCCAAATTATTTTCCTCCCTTCCACATTCTCTCATAACCACTGAGAAGGCAATCGATAGGATATGTTATATTTGTGATATAAGCAATATGATATCAATTATATATGTGAAATTATGCAAAACATATTTCCATCTTAGTTATATTGGGGAAAAAAGAAAGAAAAAGAAAGTGAGAAAATGATAACTTCAATTTGCACTCAAAGTTCTCTCTCTGGAGGTGGAGAGCATTTTTTCAGTGAGTCTTTGGGATTTGCCTGAGATCATTGTATTGATCAGAGTAGTCAAGTCTTTCACAGTTGATCATTATTATAACATTTCTATTACTGTGTATAATGATCTCCCAGTTTTTTTCACTTCACTTTGCATCAGTTCATATATGTCTTGCTAGGTTTTTCTGAAACCACCCCCTTGTCATTTCCCACAACACAATCATATGGCACAACTATTTCAGCCATTCTTCATTTGATGAGCATTCTCCAAATTTCCAATTCTTTGCCCCCACAAAAAAAAAGTGCTGCTGTAAATATTTTTGTACATATAGGTCTGTTTCCTTTTTCTTTGATATCTTTAGGATACAGACCTAGTAGTAGTATTTCTGGGTCAAAAGGTATGAACAGTTTTATAGCCCTTTGGACCTAGTTTCAAATTATTCTCCAAAATGGTTGGACCAGTGCACTACTCCACCAACAATTCATCGATGTAAGTATTTTTACCTCATCCACTCCAGCATTTCTCATTTCTGATAAGGAAAAAGTTTTGTTTTATTTTGCATTTCTCTAATCAATAGTGATTTAGATCATTTTTTCATATGACTATAGGTAGCTTTAATTTCTTCTTCTAAAAACTACCTGTTTATGTACTTTGGCCATTTATCATTGGAGAATGGCTCTTATTTTTATAAGTTTGACTCAGTTCTATATTCAGTATATATTTGGGAAAGGAGGCCTTTATCAGAAAAAAAATTTGTCATAAAAATGTTTTGGGGGCAGCTAGTTGGCGCAGTGAGTGAGAGCGCCAGCCCCAGAGTCAGGAGGACCCGGAATCGGTTCCAGCCTCAGATACTTAACACCCACACAAAAAAGACTGGCCATGTAACCTTGGGCAAGTTACTTAACCCCAATTGTTTTTTTAAAAAAGTGTTTGGTATTACTTCATTGTCTGTGGTACCTTTTAGCATAGTACAGTTTCCCTAATTATTCCTCTTAATTAGGTCTATTTGTGCTTTGTCTGAGGTCATGATTACTACCTGTGTCTTTTTTTTTAGTTAAGTTGAAGCTTATTAGATTCTGCTCTAGACCTTTATTTTAATTCCATGTGTGTCTTTCTGTTTCAATTCTGTCTCTCGTAAAAAAAAAAAATATTGTTGGATTCTGATTTCTGATCCTTCCTCGGTGAGCTCATCCCATTCACATTCAGTTATGATTGCTGTAATTCAGTTGGGTCCAACTCTTTATGACCCCCATGAAGCATACCATCCATAGTGTTTTCTTGGCAAAGATGCTGGAGTGGTTTGCCATTTCCTCCTCCAGTGGATTAAGGCAAACATAGGTGAAGTGATTCTCCCAAGTTCACAAAGCTAGTAGGCATCTGAGGCATCTTCCTGAATCCTGGCCCAGCGCTCTATCCACCTAGTTACCTAGCTGCCTCCTACAGCTATGATTACTATGTATTTATGTATTACTTTCCATCCTATTCCCTTCTGTTTATTCTTCTCTCTCTCTCTCTCTCTCTCTCTCTCT
>NW_027186303.1:824546-926714 GCF_028583685.1 Petaurus breviceps papuanus
TCTCTCTCTCTCTCTCTCTCTCTCTCCCCTGTCCTTCCTCAAAAGTCTATTTTCCTTCTACTACTTCCCTTAATCTGTCCTCCTTTTTATCATCCCCCCTCTTTCTTTTAGCCCCTTCCCCTCCTATTTCCCTATTGGGTAAGTTACATTTCTATACACAGTTGAATGTGTATATATATTCTTCCCTCTTTGGACTAATTCTGATGAGAGTGAGGTTCAAGAAGTGCCCACCCTTCCATATTCCCCACCACCATAAAAGTTCTTCACCACATGCCTCTTTTATGTGAGAAAATTTTCCCTATTCTATCTCTCCCTTCTGCTTCTCCCAGTGTGTCTCTCTTCTTCACCCCTTCAATATTTTTTGAGATCATTCCAATATAAATGACTTACATTCGTGCCTTCTGTCTATGTAAACTCTTTTGAATGACCCTAATAATGACAAAGTTCTTAGAGTTACATCTATCATCTTTCCACATAGAAATGTAAACAGTTTAGCTTTGTTGAGACCCTTATGATTACTTTTTTATGTTTACCTTTTCATGCTTCTCTTGAGTCTTATACTTGAATGTCAAGTTTTCTTTTCAGCTCTGGTCTTTTCATCAGGAATACTTGAAAGTCCTCTGTTTCACTAAATATCAATGTTTCCCCTGAAGGATTATACTCAGTTTTCCTAGGTAAATTATTCTTGGTTGTAATCCTAGCTCCTCTATCTTCTGTAATATCATATTCCAAGCCCTCTACCCCTTTAATTTGAAAGTCACTAAATCTTGTATGATACTGACTAGGGCTCTACAATATTTGAATTGTTTCTTTCTGGCTGCTTGAAGAATTTTCTCTTTGACCTGGAAGCTCTGGAATTTGGCTATAATATTTCTGGGAGTTTTCATTTGGGGATCTCTTCTAGCAGTTAATCAGGATTCTTTCCATTTCTATTTTGCCCTCTGGTTCTAAAATGTTAGGGCAATTTTCCTTGACAATTTCTTGAAATATGATGTCTAGGCTTCTTCTTTGATCATGGCTTTCAGGTAGTCCAATATTTCTTAAATTATCCCTCCTTGATCTATTTTCCAGGTCAGTTGTTTTTCCAATAAGATATTTCATTTTCTTCTATTTTTTTTTTTTTTTTCTTTTTGGAGGGCAATTGGGGTTTTTTTTTTTTCATTTTTTTTACCTTTTTTTTTTTTTTTTTCACACCTCATGTAATCATTGACTTCCATTTGCCCAACTCTGACTTATTTTTTGCTTTTTTTTGGAGGGCAATTGGGGTGAAGTGACTTGCCCAAGGTCACACGACTATTTTTTTGTGATAAGTGTCTGAGGCTGGATCCAAACCCAGGTCCTCCTGACTCCAGGGCCAGTGCTCTATTCACTGTGTCACCTAGCCACCCCTCAACTCTAATTTTTAAGAAATTATTTTCTTCAGTGGGATTTTGTACCTCTTTTTCCATTTGGAAAATTCTGCTTTTTAAGGAATTCTTTTCTTCAGTGAATTTTTGTACCTCCTTTTCCATTAGATCAATTCTATTTTTTTATATTATTTTCTTCATTATTTTTGTGCCTCTTTTTTTTACCAACCTGTTAATTCTCTTTGCATAATTTTATTGCAGTATTCTCATTTCTTTTTCCAATTTTTCCTTTACCACTCCTATCTCTTTTTTAACTCTTCCAGGAATTCTTGTTGGACTTGGGTCTAATTAGCATTTTCTTCTTTAAAGTTTGTAGTTGTATTCATATTGTTGTCTTCTTCTGAGGTTGTGTCTTAGTCTTCCCTACCACCATAATAGCTTTTTATGGTCAAGTTCTTTGTTTCTGCTTGCTCATTTTTCCAGTCTATTTCTGGACTTTGAACTTCTATGTAAAAATTGGGTTCTGCTTACCTTGGAGACACTTTCCCAAGCTTCAGGGTTTTTGTGCTGTTGTTTTCAGCACTAGTTTTGGGGATTTGCAAGTTTTTGATATTTCCAAAGTGGCATGATCCTGGAAGAGGTATGGTCACTGCTCTTCTGATCAGTTCTCTGGTCTTTACCCAGGAAGGGCTTCTGGTCTCTTGCAGCCACAAGCACTTGCACTCCTCTCAGCCCTGGAACTGTGACCAGGACCCTGCTCCCTTGTGACTTACCTCGAGTACTCCTCTCTGCCCTGCAACTGGGACCCAGTTATGTATGGGAAATAGAGTTGCCAATCAGTGTCAGCCATCCCCAGGTGCCAGCAAAGGGTCCCCCGTAAATTCTTTCTGACCAGTTGTCTGACTCTCTTCCTGTCTCTGGGACTGAAGCTTCCTGAAGCTGCTGTTGCTGCTGCACTGTTGTAGCCATTTGTACACTCCAGACAGGCTTCCAAATAGGTATCCCAAATTTCTGCGGACCTCTTAAGTTTTCTTCAGTTGGAAAAATGACTCACCCTGACGTTTTGTTGGCTCCGCTGCTCCAAAATTTCATTTAAGGAAGAATTTTAAAGTTATTTGGAAAGGAATGTTGAGAGAATTCAATTGGGTTGCCTCTGATCTGCCATCTTGACTCTGCCCCCTTAGATAATATATATATATATATATATTTTTTTTTTTTACAAATGCTTTTCAAAGTCATTACCTATTCTGAATCTTCCCTAAGTTTGGATCTAGATAAGTGGAATAAATAAAGTAATTACGCCAGAAGTTTCACTTGGGGTGTGGTCCAAGGAGGACTCAAGGCTATCTATCTATCTATTTGTCTGTCTGTCTGTCTATCTACCTACCTATCTGCATACCTACCCTTCTATCCATACATATATGCATGATAAAAATATACATGTAGATGTACAAATGTTTATGTGTATGTATATATGTAAATATACATGTAAATGTACAAATATATTTATGCATTAAATATATATGTAAATATTCATATATATTTATGTATGTGTGTATATACACACACAAATTTGTCTTTAAATTTTCCTTCTCTCTGTTCACCTCCATTACCAAATTAAGCAATCTCCAAATACATCTTGAAATTGTGCTTCTGTGACTCTTTTTCCATGTTAAATATTTTGCCCTGATTTCTCAGATATGCAAATGGATATGTGATATTATCAATCTGGATGGTCCCTCCAACAATGCATATAGAAACTCATCTCTGTCTACCCATCTCATACCCTTTTACAGGTGAAAAAAAAAAACTGAGACTCAGGTGAAGTGATTTTTCCAGGGTCACACAGCTACTTAATCCCTAGATTTTACCAACCTTTCCGCTGTGCGACTATATAACAATGGTAAAGCAGAAATTACCTGAAATTACCCTGCACATATTTTTTATTAACTTATCTGTATGCATAGATCACAGGATCATAGATTTAAAACGGGAAGAGGCTCTTGAATATGACCTCTCCCCATTTTATAGCTAAGAAAACAGTAACTCCAAGAGTCTAAGTGGTTGGACCTGAATCACATAGCTTTTAAGTGTCTGGGCCCTAGATTAAGGGACCCTAGAAACTAGTGAGTCCAAACCCCATGTTTTATAGATGATGCAGCCAAAGAACAGAAAGTTTAAGTGATTTGCCCAGGGTTGCCCAACTAAAAAGCATCTGTGGCAGTATTTGAACTCAGGTCTTCCTGATTCCAAGTCCTTTGTCCTCTCTACCATGCCATGCTGCCTCTCACATTCTTTCCTTTGATGGAATGTAATCTCCATGAGGGCAAGGACTATTTCATCTTTGTCTTTGTATCCTCAGAAACCTCAAAGTCTATCTAATAGTAGGCACGTCATAAGTACTTATAAACAAATAATTCATTGTGTTCACCCAGCTACCCCTTATCCAAAGAGACAAGGTGGAGGCCAAGACTGGTGCTTCAGTATTTTTCTGGGACTGTCCCCAGAGCTCGCCTGAATCACTCACGCAGCTGTACTTGGCACAAGAAACAGGCATCTCCCCCAAAAGGTTGTGATGCTCCAGAGACTCATTTCTATAAATACTTCCCATCCTCTTATTTATAGCACTGAACACCTGAGATCCTCGGGGCCTTTTGGAAGCTGTTTAGCCCAGAATTCCTATCCCCGGAGCCCTTTCTTGAGGACAGGGACTGCATTGTTCTCTTCGGTTGGCTGAGCAACCTCCCTTTCTCAGAATGTTCTCAGGCCTGCTGTCATTCTGCAGGGACAAAACAAAGCAATGACAGAGGGCCAGTGATCTTGGCACTATGCCCATGGCTTTATCCTAACAGTTCTTGGCCTCATTTCAGCATTCATCATGCTGGTTTTCAGGAGCAGGCTGTCTTCTTGCCTCTTGTAATGAGTAACCTTCCTTAAGAATCATGACTCACAAAAATTAATTAATTAATCAATTTTTTTAAAGGAATCATGACACACGTTTAAAAAACATCTCAGCATTTACAAACCACTTCCTTCCCAGTGGATCTGGTGAACACAGTAACTCTGCAGTTGGAGGAACTGGGTTCGAATGCTACCTCTGACATTTACTACTTATGATCCTGGGTCAGTCACTTAGTTTCCTCATCCATATAATTAAGGATTTGGATTAGGTGACCTCTGAAGTCCCTTCCAGATCTAGAGTTAGGACCTTATTCCTCCATTTAATATGCATTTATTAAGCTACAAAGATAAATAAGAATTGGTCTCTTCTCTCAAGGTGCTTGCCAGCTAATTAGGGTGATAGGACATGTATGTTGGGAAACAGAAGGTGAATACAAACATGAAAAGGGCACAGGAGAGTGCTGCCCCCATTGACTCTGGTGCCCTTGCCCATAGCTTGCTCAGAGCCTGGAACAGCAGATGGAGATGGAAATGGACTAGAAACAATACTGCTCAGGGGATCACCAATATTGAATAGGAAGGGATCCAAAAGTCATGTGGTCAACCCCCCCCTTGTTTTACAGAGGGGTAAATTAAGGCACATAGTGATAAAGTGACTTACCCAAAGTCACACTAGTAGTACAGATCAGAGGGGAGAATTGAGCCTAGGTCCCCTATCTCCAAAGTCTGTATTCTTTCTACTTTGTAACACTATTTGGGTTAACAGCCAGGAGATACTTATATAATAATAATATGTTGTATCACAATAATATATTGATATTCTATAATATGTGATATATAATATAAATATTACTATATATTATATAATATTAGCTATAATAATAGTAGTTATTATGCTAACCAACTCAGAAGCCCTTGACATACCCATATAGGGGTAGAAATGTCATGGTGAGCCTGCCATCTTGTAAATCAAGCAGGATGAACATACCTGCTGCCCACCAGCCCAATTTCATTGGAATCCATCAACAAGCATTTTTTAAGTGTTTGCTCTGTGCTAGGCACTGTGCTTGGCTCTGGGAATACAAGTACAAAAATGAACCAAGCCTACTTACAGGATGCTTGCATTCTAAAGAGAAATGACATGAGCAAGAACAGAGCCCCATCTTTTCAGGTTTTTGATGAATGAATCTAACATTAAGTTATCACCTGGACTTGTGTTACAAGAATATTTGAAACAAACAAACTAATCAAATCACTCTTCCATTGGCAATCACTAGAGAAATGGTGGCTGCAGTGAGTTTGCTGTCTGCAATCAAACGGCAATGGATGAGAGGACCTGCACCTGCAAACCAGGCTATACGGGTGATGGGTTTACCTGCCGGGGGCCCATCTATCTGGTGAGTCATTGCCCATTTCTTAAAGGGGTGTTAGCAAAAAAAAAAAAGGTATGTTAGCAAGGGCAAGTGTCCATGGGGGAGGGGATAATCTAGAGAATGTTTTACTATCAATCTTACCAAGGTTTTTCTCCAAGTCTTTACAAAGAAATAAATGAATGAATGAACTGATTAGAGCATTTGTTTATTAAACATAGTTTATACCCTCAGCCCCACCCCCACCCTACACACTGTTGCAATGCATAATAATAACACATCCCTGCTAACTGATTCCATGAAAAGACCACCTATAGCTGAAAGAACAGAAAAGGTAGTTTATTCCTGGGGACAGAGCTAAGCTCTGTTCTGAGAGCTAGCTAAGATGGGGGGGGGGGGATATTTAGGCAACCATGCCTGGACAGAGACTAAGCAGAGAAGAGGAAGAATCAGAGTTTGGGGGGAGGAGGGTACCAGGAGCCAGAAGAGAAGGGCATTAGGCTAAACATAGGGAATCCATATCTGGATTGACAGCTACCAGAGAAGGGAGGATGAGCTGCTAGGGCAGGTGGTTAGATGGGGATTGAATTAGAAAAGCAAGGACTGTGCTAGGCTAGTCTCTGGAAACTGGTCTGAGGAGATTACAGCAAGATTTGAAATGTCAGGCTGGAGTAAGATTATACAGTAATGGCTTGTAAATGGCACCCATCAAGATAATATTATATAGCCAACTGTGATCCCAAAAGATTGATGGTGAAGCATACCACCCACCCCCTATGGAGAGGGGATGCACTCAAGATAAAGGATGAAACACACATTTGGGGACATGACCAATATGGGAATTTGTTTTGCTTGACTGTGTATATTCCTACTTAATAGTATTTTATTTTTTCTAATTACATGTAGAGAGAGTTTTCAACATTCATTTTTATAAGATTTTTAGTTCCAAATTTTTCTTCTTCCCTTCCTTCCCCTCCTCTAGAAGACAGCATACAATCAGATATAAGCTTTACATGTACAATCATATTAAACATATTTCTTGGGGCAGCTAGGTGGTGCAGTGAATAGAGCACTTGTCCTGGAGTCAGGAGGACCTGAGTTCAAATTCGACCTCAGACACTTAACTCTTACTAGCTGTGTGACCTTGGGCAAGTTACAACCCCAACTGCCCTTCCTTACCCCCCTCCAAAAAAAAAAGACAAAAAAAAACCCATATTCTACATTAGTCACACTGTGAAAAAGGAATCAAAACAAAAGGGAAAAACTATGAGAAAGAAAAAAAAAACCAAAAAAGTGAAAAAAGCATGCTTCAATCTCCATTCAGACTCCATAGTTTTTTCTCTGGACATTGGAGAGCATTTTCCATCATGAGTCTTTCAGAACTGTCTTGGATCATTGTATTGTTGAGAAGAGCTAGGTATATCAAAGTTGGTCATCTCATACTGTAGTTGTTACTGTGTACAATCTTCTCATGGTTCTGCTTACTTCACTCAACATCAGTTCATTTAAGTCTTTCTAGGTTTTTCTGAAATCTGCCTGCTCATAATTCCTTATAGCACAAAAATATTCCATTACATTTACATACCACAACTTGTTCAACCATTCCCCAGTTGATGGGCATTCCCTCAATTTCCAATTCTTTGCCACCACAAAAAGAGCTGTTATAAATATTTGTGTACATGTGTGTCCTTTTCTCTTGTTTATGATCTCTTTGGGACACAGACCACAGTTACCACAATACCACAGTTAGTGACATTGCTGAATCAAAGGGTAGTACAGTTTGATTGCCTTTTGGTCACGGTTCTAAATTGCTCTCCAGAATGGTTGGATCAGTTCACAACTCCACCATCATGCAATAGTGTTCCAGTTTTCCTACATCTCCAACATTAATCATTTTTCTTTTCTGTCATATTAACCTATCTGGTAGGTGTGAGATGGTACCTCAGAATTGTTTTAATTTTCATTTCTCTAATCAATAGTGATTGAGAGTATTTTTTCAAATTACTATAGCTTTGATTTTCTTTATCTGAAAACTGCCCATCCATATCCTTTGACCATTTATCAATTGGGGAATGACTTGTAGTCTTAAATTTGACTCAGTTCTCTATATATTTGAGAAATGAGGTCTTTGTCAGAACTCTGTAAAGTTTTATTTGCCTTTTTTCAATTGGGGTGGAGGGAAGAGAGGATGTAGGGGAAGGTAGAAAAAAAATTAATATTCCTTAATCCAAGAGGGTAAAATAAAATGAGAGTTACAAAAAAAAAGACAAAATTATAGAAGCAGATCTGGCAGCTTCCTATATGACATCTCTCCTTCTGGCCTCAACCCCATCCATACTTGTAACACTAGCCATATTCTGATCAAAGGATTTGGGATTTAGCCAAGGAGTTTCTCGATCAGGCATGGGTCAGGCTTACTAGACTCCAGGGTCTCTTCCAGGGCCAAGATGCTGAGATGTTGTGGATGGTGGGTAACAGGATCTGCTTGGTTCCTTCCTCCAATGATATGCTATTATTGTGTCCATTCTGGAGACAATAAGTCATAATACCCTGTTCCATTTTCTGATTACAGGAACTTCCCAAAAATACTGAGACCACCCCCTACTTCTTTCATCTTCAGGTAAGGAAATCTAAGTGTGTATGTGGCAGTCAGACCATTGGCTAGAGCCATCTAGGCTCTATAGGTCAGAAAAGACCTTGGAAGCTATTGAGATGATGATGATGGTGATGATGATGATGATGATGATGATGGTGATGATGATGATGATGGTGATGATGATGATGATGATGATGGTGGTGGTGGTGGTGGTGGTGGTGATGGTGATGATGGTGATGATGATGATGGTGATGATGATGATGATGGTGATGATTTTTTTCATTTTGCTAGGAAAATACCATTCGAGACCTGATGGGTCCAGGTCCCTTCACTGTCTTTGTGCCTTCAAAAGCAGCTTTAGAGAATGCATCCCAGGTAAGAAAATCACCCTGAGGGCATCCTAAAATGAGGAGTAGTACATACTCTTTGGCCCTAATGTATGAGGTGGGGTCTGAGAAGCCACAAGGAAGCACCTTTGGGAGGAGGAACTTGCTAAAAATCAGAGCTGTCCAACAACAAAATGAGCTGTGTTGAAAAATAATGAGCTCTCCATCACTTGATGTGTGCAAGCTCCTGGCTGACATGTTGAGAAATGGCTGAAAAGTACAACTCCAAGATGAAGAGGGGATGCAGTTTAGTGGAAAGGGGTCTCCACTGGCAGTCAAGAGACCTGGGTGTGAATCCCATCTGTGACACTCACTGGTTGTACAAACAAGAACAGATCACTTCTCCGTGAGCCTCAGTTTCCTCACTTGTAAAATGGAAATAGTAATACTTCACTACCAACCTCACAAATTTGTTGTGAGGGAAAGTGCTTTTTAAACCTTGAATCATAAATTTGGAGCTTGGAGATCTTCTGGTCCAGTGCCCTCATTTTGCAAGTGACGTAAATGATACCCAGAGAGGTGGGCACATAAGAGACAGTATCGTATAGTACAGAGGATATTGAGTTAAAATCCTGCTTCAGACCCTTACTAACTTAGTGACCCTGTGCAAGTCAGCTGATTTCTCTGTGCCTCAGTTTCTTCGTCTGTAAAATAGAGTCGGATTCACTGGTTTCAGAGGTTCCTTCCATCTCTAGATCTAGAACAAGATCCAATTCTTTCCATCTCTAGATAACCTAATGTCTTGCCAAGTAATATATAAATTGAATTATACTTACTATTTTTTCATCTTTCTTGAAAAAGATGATTATTATATGATGGGTTAAAAAATAATATTAGATCCTTGTTCCCCACTCATCCGACCCATTTTGCTTTTATGGAAAGGTACTAAGGAAAAAAAGGAAAGAATGAAAATAAGTAGCTGGGAATGAGTGAGTGTGTGATATTCCTAGTATTGGCAGCTTGGAAGGGTGTATGTGCATTCAGGGAGAACTAGAACCTCTGGTGTGAGAGATTACTGAACCCTTTTCAGGGCTGCCCATCCACCTGTGGTGTTTATCTTTTACCCAACTCTCCCTTGTGGCTCCAAGAAGCTGTAGCATGAACCACACCCAAGTAAAAACCATCTTGGCAGATGGATTAAATGGGTTGAGGGTAACTGACATGCCTCAGACCCCTTGGTGAGTCAGGGGAATGTCTACCCCAAACACGTGAAAACTTCCCCCAGCAGAGTTGGATAATGAGAATAATTTGTCCCAATGGCCACGAAGGTGACCGAAGCAGGCCCTGTTGGGTGCTTAGAGCTTGGTCAGACATCAAAGGCACCAAGTTCACACACTGCATCTTGGGACATCATCAGCCATCTTGGCTTTTGTCTTGCCACTGGACATCAATGATTCTGGAAGAAAGAGTGAAGCTGACTACTTAGTGCAACTCTGCCTCACTTAAATCCAATTCAAACCAAATCCAAATCCAAGTCAAGACATCACCTCATAATGTCATTGGTCCTCTTTGAAAATGAAGGACATACAACATTGGCCACTAGATGGCGCAGTGGGTGGAACACTGGACTTGGAGGAAGAACTGCATTCAAATCCCACCCTAGATGCTTGCTTGTAGCATTAAGCAAGTCACTTGACCCCTGCCTCCTTTCCTCATCTGTGAAATGAGGATAATAACCAGGAAAGGCCTCCCAAGGTTGTTGTGAGGATCAGATGAGAGACCATATATAAAAACACTTTGCAGACCTTAATGATAGATATAAATGCTGACCATCATTGTTGCTGCTGTTGTTACCATCATTCTCAGACCCAGATTAAAGAATGGACCACCCAGGGGGTCATGCCACAGATCCTTAGATACCATGTGGTCTCCTGCCACCAGTTGCTCTTGGAAAACCTAGAATTGGTTCCAAGTATGACTTCACTCCAAGGGGAAGCTGTCCGCATCACTGTGTCCCAGGTGAGAGAAGCAGCCTACTAAATCCCCGGGGGAAGGGGAGGGGGAGGTGCAGTTCTAACTCCTTCCTAATTGGTCAGAACTGCAGGTCACTTATCCAACCCCCTCATGCCCAACTTTGACTGGATTCCTGTACAGCCACAGGTAATAGATACCTTAGAGAGCTGATCACTAGTAAACAACTATTACAACTGATTTTTAAAATTTATACTATATCTTGTGCTTTTCTGCATGTGAAGATTGCCTTATTTAGTTCATTTTCTTATTGAAACAATAGCTAGTACAACTTTGAATGGCAATAATGGGAGCTGACATCGTACATGGAATAGAACCTAGACATGAAGTCAGGAAGCCTTAGGTTTGAGTCTTGCCTCAGATACCCACTGGCACTTTGACTCTGTGCCTCAGTTTCCTCATCTACAAAAATGAAAAGGTTGAACTTGATGGTCCCTAAGGCCCCTTCTAACATTAGACCCATAATTCTATGATTACTAATTGATCTCTTGATTTTGCCCCAGAGCTATAATTAGTAAATATGTCAGCTATAACTGCCCCCAGACAAGCAGCAAGGAAGGAGGTCATTGGGGCAGACTTGGGACAGAGAGACACTCAACTAGGATCTAAGAACTACCAGGAGTTTCCTATCTTCATGAATAATTCTAAATGTCTAGGTGCTAAGCTAAATGCTTCTGTGCTGCCAAAGGGGACTGAGTGTAGTTAACACATTCTCAATTTCAGAGCCCTGGTCATATCAACTGTCCTTTTGGTTCTGTTTTGCCCACAATTGTTGTATGATGAGCACCTACCAGGTGCTATAGTGGATCCAGAGCCTAAATTAAGAGTCCAGGAGACCTGAGTTCAAATCCTACCTTAGACACTTATTACTGGTACAACCCTTTGCAACCCACTTAAACTCTCTCAGGTTCAACAAGTTTCCACATTTGTAAATTGAGGCTTACTTCACAGAGCTGTTGTAGAGCTAGCTGTTCACAGAGCTGTTGTAGAGATGAGATGAGATAATATACACCTATATAAAGCAGAGTTTAAAATACTATGTAAATGCTAGCTATAATAATAACTATTACTATTATTAGTAGATCAAGTGCTTGACTGGAAATCAGGAAGATGAGTTGGAATCCCACTTCTAGCATTTACTATGTGACAATGGGCAAATCATTTAAACTCTCAGCCTCAGTTTACTTATCTATAAAATAGGATGATAATGCCTATTGTAATTATCTTGTGGGTTTTTTGCGGAAGCTGAAATGTAAGTAAATTACTCTTCCAACATTAACATCCTGTATAAGGTAAACTACTATCACTCTCATCATCCTCATCATTACTGCTATTATTATTTGTTGTGACTTCATGAGTTGGATTTGGTTGTTAAATTTGTTTTTGGTTCATTTCAGGATACAATATATTTAAATGGCAAAGCTAAGATAGTCTCCAGTGATATCATCTGTAGCAACGGGGTGGTCCACATCATAGACCAAGTGCTGGTTCCAAAAAATTTGCAAGAAATCCACAAAGATGCCTCTGGGAATAATATGGTGAGTAAAGAAGGATCATGTTAACTTGAACCCTGAGTCAGCTAGGTGGCACCATAGTGGATAGAGTATTGATCTTGGAGTCAGAAAAACTCCTCCTCCTGAGTCCAAATGCAGCCTCAGACACTTACTAGCTATGTGATCCTGGGCAAGTCATTTAACCTTGTTTGCCTCAGTTTCTGTATCTATAAAATGAGGTGGAGAAGGAAATGGCAAACCACTCCAATATCT
This sequence comes from Petaurus breviceps papuanus, assembly GCF_028583685.1. Classification (NCBI taxonomy): domain Eukaryota; kingdom Metazoa; phylum Chordata; class Mammalia; order Diprotodontia; family Petauridae; genus Petaurus; species Petaurus breviceps. Next base: position 836,883 of record NW_027186303.1, read on the forward strand.
TTGCCAAGAAAACCCCAAATGGGGTCAGACAGGACTGAAATGACTGACCAACAACAACTTGAAACCTGGAGATCCCACTAAATTCAATTAAGCATGTTTCTAGTACAAAGGGAGAATTAGCTAAATCTTTATTAAATTCAGTTCAACAAACAGTTATTAAGCATCTACTAAGTGCCAGGCATTTGGAATATAATAACAAGATAAAAGACAACGTCTGCCCTTGAGGAGCTTACTTTCCACTGTTAAAGGGGAGAAGCAACCTTTATACAGATTCATTCATTTACTCAACAAGTATTTATTAAGCATCTATTGGATATCGAGCATATATTATGTTTTGTATTTATATCCTCAGAGTCTAGCACATTGGCTGGCACATAGTAGGTGTTTAATAAGTATTTGCTGACATTGCCAGATTGAGTATTATAATCTCAAATATATGAAATAACAACTTAATTCTTGGTCAGACGAGAGGAAACATAAAGTATTTGTTTCTTTGTAGGAAAATCTCACCTCGGTAGCAATTCAGCAGGGATACTTGAAGTTCAGCAGCATGCTACAGGTAAGAACTGCTGTTGCTGTTGTTATTTGTCCTTCGGCCGAGGACAGTGAAGGAGGGCTAAATACTTGAGGTGTTTTTCTGGGTTGCTGTACTTTTCAGGGTCAGCATGGGGAAACGTAGACATTCTGGAGAACAAGCTAATATTGTCTGAACTGCTCACTACCAGTGGGACCTCTGACAAAAACCTGTGGGTTCCTCAGCTTCCTTCATCTATAAAGTGAAAGGATTTGGACTAAATGATCCAAGTCTTTATCCAGCTCTGAATTCATAAAATTCACCATAAATTCAGCAAAAGTCCATAGTGAAGGGATTAGAGTAGGAAGGGACCGCCGATGTCATCTGGTCCAGCCCCTACACGAAGCATGAATCCTTTACAATACCCCTAATCATCTAATTGAATTTTTCCAGTGACGGAGAGCTCACTACCTCATGAGATAGATCATGCTATTTTTAAATGGTTTTAATTTGGGGAAAATTGCTTCCTTAGACTGAATGGAAATCTACCTTCCTGTAACTTACTCCCATTATGTTAATTCTGTCTTCTCATGCACAGAAAACTATGAAATTCCTTTTCTTCATGACAGTCTTTAAAGAGTTGAAGACATTCATCTAATCCCCTTACCCTTTTTCTGTAGGCTTAAGATTCCAATCTCTTCCTCTGATTCTTGCATGGAATGGTATCAGATCTCATCATCCTGGTTGCCATCTTTTGAGCAATAACCTAGTTTATTCAGAATCCTACAGCTAGAGGTCATCTAATCTAACCTCTTTGTTTAAAAGATGGAGAAACTAAAGGCCCAGGAAAATGAAGTGATCACAGGGTCATAGATTTAGAGCTAGAATGGACCTCAGAGGTCATCTAGTCCAACCCCCTTATTCTACATATGGGGAAACTGAGGCTTGGGCAGTGACTTGCTTAAAAGATCATAGGGAACAAGTGTCAAAGGTGAAATATGAACCCAGAGCCTCTGACTCCAAATTCAGTGTTCCTTCCATTGTACTATGCTGCTTTATGTCCTCTTTTTTTTTTAATTTTGAGACATTTTTGTTTAAATTTTTGAGTTCCAAATTCTGCCCTCCCTCTCCTCCCCCATTCCTCCCTCCCTGAGATGGTAAGCAATCAGATATAGGTTATACATATGCAGTTATGTAAAACATTTCCATATTAGTTATTCTGTACAAGAAGACTTGAATAAAAGGAGGGAAATAAAAAGGGGAAAGTGAAAAATAGCATGCTTCAGTCTGTATTCAAAAAATGTCAGTTCTTTCTCTGGAGGTGGATAATATGCTTCATCATCAGTCCTTTGGGCTTATCTTGGATCACTGTATTGCTGGGAAGAGCTAAGTCATTCACAGTTCACATTCATCAAACAATGTTGCTGTTACTATGTACAATATAGTACCATGTATACCATGTACAACATAGTACTGTTACTATGTACTATGCACTGGTTCTGTTCACTTCACTATGTATCCGTTCATATAAGTCTTTCCATATTTTTCTAAAATCATCCTGCTTGTCATTTCTTATAGCACAATAATATTCCATTACAAATATATTACCATGGCTTGTTTAGTCATTTCCCAATTGCTGGGCATTCCTTTGATTTCCAATTATTTGCCACCTCAAAAATAGCTGCTAGAAATATTTTTGTACAAATAGGTCCTTTTCTCCTTTTTTTGGATGTCTCTGGGATACAGACCTAGCAATGGGACTGCTGAATCAAAGTTTTATAGCCTTTTGGGCATAGTTTCAAATTGCTCTTCAGAGTTGTTGGATCAGTTTATGACTCCACCAACAATGCATTAGCATCCCAGTTTTCCCACAACCCCTCTGACAGCCAACATTTTCCTGTTGTGTAAAATTAATTAATCTGATAAGTGTGAGGTGGCACATCAGAGTTGTTTTAATTTTCATTTCTCTAATCAATAGTGATTTAGAGAATTTTTTTAATATGACTATAGATAGCTTTGATTTCTTTGTCTGAAAATTGCCTGTTCATATCCTTTGGACATTTATCAATTGGGGAATGACTTGCATTTCTTATAAATTTGATTCAGTTTGCCATATATTTGAGAAATGAGGCCATTATCAGAGATACTTGTTGCATAAAATTTTTCCGTTTTCTGCTTTTCTTATAATTTCAATTACATTGGTTTTGCTTGTACAAAAACTTTTTAATTTTATATAATCAAAATTATCTATTTTACATTTTATCGTGCTCTCTATATTTTCTTTGATCCTGAATTCTTCCCTTATCCATAAATATGACAGATAAACTATTTCATGCTCTCTTAATTTGCTTATGGTATCACCTTTTTTATATGTAAATCATGTACCCATTTTGACCTTACCTTGGTATACAGTGAGATGTTGGTCGATACCTAGTTTCTGCCATACTATTTTCCAGTTTTTCTAGCAGTTTTTGTCAAATGATGAGATTTTGTTCCAAAAGCTTGGTTCTCTGGGTTTATCAGTCTGATAAACATCTCTGTGCATCACAAATTGGTCTACAGGGTTCCAAACAAATCACTGAAAGTTATGGGGGAGGGGGATGCTGAGGTTTTACACAGCCTTTAAACTGGTTCCTTACTCCTCGCTTTGCTTTGTGGCTGGAGTACTCAACCTGATTCACTGTGTGTTTCAGGATGCTGATCTGCTAAGGGTCATTAATGACCCCATTCACAAACCTGTAACCCTGTTCTGGCCCACGGACAAAGCTCTGGAGGCCCTTCCCCAGGAACAACAGGATTTCCTGTTTGGTAAAGACAACAAGGACAAACTGAAGGATTACCTCAAGTTCCACATCATCAGAGATTCCAAGGTAAGAGCTCAAAGGGCCCCACTCTTGTGGGGTATCTCGTGGGGTATACCCACTTGGTGGTATCCCAAGGATAAACACTCCTCTGAGCCTGAAGTGAGATCAGCCATAGGCATAGGCAAAGTTGGTGGCTGCCCACTCCATGTGACCTTACACAAGACCATACTTGCCCTTGAATTTGCTCCCCGCACTCTTCTTCCCCAACCATGGTAGTTATTTCTAATAGATTTTATTAATATCTTTTGGTTTTACGTCACCTGGATTTCCCCCTCTACCTCTCCCCCTCCCACTTCTGGAGAATCATCCCTTATAAAAGAGAGACCTTTATTTTTAAAGAAAGAAAAAAGAGGAAGAAGAGAAATAACTGAAATTAATCAACACTCCCGAAAAATATACAATGTCATATGCAATGTTACACTCCCGTGGACCCCAATCTCTACAGAAGGGGGAATCTTTTCAGATATCCCCTTTAAGGCCAAGCTTATTTATTATTTTCCAACATTCCATTTCTATTACTTTCTGGTAGTTTTCCTTTGCATTTAATTATTTCATGTACTGTTTTCTTGGTTTTGCTTACTTCACTCTGCATTAGTTCATGTAAGTTTTCTCATACTTCTCTGCAATCTTCCTCAACATCATCTAATAATATATAGCATCTTAAGATTTACAAAGCACTTTACAAATATTATCTCCTTTGATTCTCACAACCCTGGGAGGTAAGTGCTGTTATTATCCCCATTTTATACCTGAGGAAATGGAGGCAGACAGAGTTGAAGAGACTTTCCCAGGGCCTTAGAGCTTGTAAGAATCTGAAACAGGATTTGAATTCAGGTCTTCCTGACTCCAAATCCATCGCTCCTTCCATCTCACCACCTAGTGTCTCATCCATAGTCATCATTTATTTCAGCACAAAAATGTTCCATTCAATTCACATAGCATCCCTTCTCGATAATAACACAAGATCACACTCTCCTCCTACCGACCCTAAACTCCTGAGTTTTAGAGAATTCAGACAACAAGACACTATTAAATGTGTGTCTATCACAGAAGGCCCTCAGGACCCCTCTCCTTGCTCTTTCCTTAGCTGATTAACACTTTGTAAGGCAGAAGGAGCCTCTGGGGATTTTTGGTGGGGAAGAGGAAGAATGTATGAGAAACTACAAACTAGCAAGTAGCCCCGCATGGGGACATTCTTAACCAGGATGTTCAACACTAAAGTAAGACTGAGGTTTTCAAAATCAATCAAATCAGCCAACAAGCATTTATTAAGCACCTACTATATTCCAGGCACGGAGGATGTGGTGGCAAAAACAAAAGGGCCCCTGCCTTAAGGAAGCTTACCTAATTGTTGTTGTTGTTTGTCCCTGTTCTCAAAGAGGACCATGACATCAGGGAAGTATGCCATGGCATGCAAGTGAGGCAGGGCTGTGCAAAGCCACCAGCCTCACCCGCTCCTCCAGAACCATCTGGGTCCAGTGGCTAGTTATAGATCAAGATGAATGGAGATGGTCCTGGATGCAGAGGAAGACCTTAGCTAAGGCTTCCTCAAGTCTCAGTTTGACTATTAATAAACACAAGGCAAACAACCAAATATAATAATACAAGTTAATATTTGTCTAGTACTTTAAAGTTTGCAAAGCACTCTTATCTGATATTATCTCATTAAATAATAATAGCTAAGACTTATATAGTACTTACATTGTGCCAGGCACTGTGCTAAGCACTGTAGAACTACTATCTCATTTGATCATCACAACAGCCCTGAGAGGTAGGTGCTATTATTATCCCCATTCTACAGATGAGGAAACTGAGGCTAACAGCAGTTAAGTGATTTACCCAGAGTCACAGAGCTACTGAATGTCTGAAGCTACATTTGAACTGGGGTCTTCCTGACTCCAGGTCTGGTGCTCTGTGTACTATGGTACTGCATAACTGCCTTGGGAGATTAAGTGACTTGCCCAGGGTCACAAGGCTAGTAAATATAGGAGGCAGGGTTTGAATTCAGATCCAACACCCTATCCACTGTTCTACATAGTGACCTCAAAAAAAATATAAACTGAGTACTTGGGGAGTTCAGGGATGAAAAGAGTCACTTCCAGAAGAGGGTTAGAGGAGGCAGCTTTGAGCTGATTCTTAAAGCCACAGAATTTCCCAGAGATGAGGGAAAGGCATTTCGAGACAAAACAAAGTCACAGAGGTGGCACAAATAATTTTATCCACATTATTGATCAATCAACAAGCATTCATTAAGTGCCTATTATTTGCTGGATGCTCAAAGACAAAAAGAAAACATCCTGTTGGTAGAACTACATGACTAGGTAGGTCATCACCTTGACCACCTGACTCTCCTACGGTTCTGCTCTAAAACAACCCCAAAAGCCGAGTCTTTCCAGAGAGTCTTTCTTCACTGTCCTTTTTCCCAGTGTCCAGTTATTCTTCCCTTAAACAAAATCAAGCATCTTACTAAAAATATTACAACTCTTGGGAAAGATAGTACAAGAATGAGGCATGTTTGCCAAGTACCTGGGGTCTGTTAGGACACCAGGTGCTATATCAGTGGGGCACTGTTTCTCTCACCCAGATCTTGGCAGTGGACTTGCCCAGTGTTGCATCCCGGAAGACCCTACAAGGTTCTGAACTCAATGTGAAGTGTGGTGATGAGAACAACATTGTAAGTATTCTCCAGAAGGGCTGGGATGATGGGAACAAGTCTGTGAGGTCACAGGAACATGGATTTCAAGCTGCAAGGAGCCTCAGGGGTCATCTACAACAGCTTTCTCTTTCTAGAGATGAGTTAACTGAAACCCAGAGAGGTTAATTAGTTTGGCCAAAGGCATATGGTTTTACTGGTGTTCAGTTGTTTCAGTCCTGTCCAACTCATGACCCCATTTGAGGTTTTCTTGGCAAAGATACTGGAGGGATTTGTCATTTCCTTCTCCAGTTCATTTTACAGATAAGGAAACTGAGGCAAATAGGATTAAGTGATTTGCCTAGGGTCACACAGATAGCAAGTGTCTGAGGCTGGATTTGAACTCAGGAAGATGAGTCTTCCAGACGTCAGGTATGGCACTCTATGCACTATGGTACCACCTAGCTAGCTGCCCTACCTGTCACATTGGTAGGATATGGGAAAGCTGGGATTTTATCCTATGTCCTCTTATTCCAAATCTAGCATTCCTTTCACCAACCTTCTTCATATTCATAAAAGATTTTGTCAGTATGACTACTTTGTCCATGCTATTATTATAATTATTGTTAATTGACAATTACCCATAATAACTTATCAATAGTAATAATGATAGCTAGCATTTAGATAGTATTCTAAGATTTTTCAAAAGACAAATGTTACCCCACTGAGTCTCACAATCACTCTAGGAAATGGGTACTATTATTATCCCCATTTTACAGTTAGGAAAGTGATTTGCCCAGGGTGATACAACTAGTAAGTGCCTGAGACAGGATTTGAATTCAAGTCTTCTGATACCACAGATCATAACTTAATCAGACCTTAGCAAACAGCATCCATTGGCCTAGAATGTCATCGCTTCATGGTCAGCCTTCTGGTGCTGCAGAAGTGGAATGCATGGACACAGCAATGGTCATGGAGTTAGGAAGAGCTAGGTTCAAACTCTACCCCCCAACCCCCTCTGCCCAGACCCTTCCTAGTTTGTATAAGCCTGGGAAAATCACTTGTGGTCTCAGTTTCCTCATCTGTTAAATGAGGGGGCTGCACCTGATGACCCCCATGGTCCCTTGCAACTCTAGGTCTTCAGACAACAGCCATGTGGTCTTTCACCAAGCCCGTACTCAGATCTTTCCCAGCCTTGGGCTCTGCTACTGCCTTTTAAGAATCCAAGGTCACCTCCATATCATGATAAGGCATCAAAGAAGGACATTAGTGGAAGCTGGTCAAGTCTTTCCACTAGTTGTCACAGCCTGGGATGCAGACAAAAGGCTTGGAAGGACTGGAAAGCTGACTACTGGCTTTCTCCCCTTTCTTTCTCTTAGGGTGACCTCTTTCTGAATGACCAGAAGTGCCGGATCGTCCAGCGGCAGCTTGAGTTTGAGAGTGGCATTGCTTATGGGATCGACTGCATGCTGATGAACCCCAGCTTGGGGGGCCGCTGTGACAACTTCATCTTCTTCAATGTCTCAGTCAGTCCTAAAACTGTCCTGCCCCACTTCCTGTTGTTTTGGTGCTAGACTAACTTCTGGCTAATGCATGCATCCTGTGATCTGCAGTGTGGCAAATGTAAAAGCCCCAGAGGTCTCAGTATTGGTTTTGTGGCCAATCTACTCGGAGATGACCTGGAAGAGAATGGAAATTAGTAGTGATTTGGGGGTGGTGTCATTCAATCAACAAGCATTTTATTAAGCATTTTCTATGTGTCAGGTACTAGGATATACACTAGGGAAAATATATATATTCTATCCCTAGTGCACATAGTTCCTGCCCTCATAGAACTTATGTTCTTATGGATGAGCCAAAGTACACCTCAATTAATCAAGCAAGAATTTATCTAGTGTTTACTATGAATACAAAGGAAAATCCAAAACAAGTTCTTGTCCTCAAGGGGCTTCCATCCTAGTGAAAATAGATCTATAAGATGTCTTTGAGGAGAAATGTGTGTGTGGCTACTGGGGTGACAGGGAAAGGTCTCCTGCAGAAAGTGGCGTTTGAGCTAAGACATCAAACCAAGGATTCTAAGTGCAAAGGGTAAGGGGCAGGGCACTACAGGCATGGGGAACAGTCGGTGCAAAAGCAGGTAGGAAGGAGATGGAGTGTCACATTCAAGGAATAGAAAGTGGGCTGGTATGACTGAATGATAGGGTGTATGGAGGAGACTGAGGTGGAAGACTGCTTCTGTGATAATGTGCATCTCTGGTCTATTTCCCAGGGTTAAAGACTACACATACAAAGCCTTGGGATAACAGCCCACTGAACTGACAGGGAGACAGGAGGAGGGACAGAACTCTAGCTCAGCAGTCATTTCTAGATGTGAAGTGTTAACCTTCAGTATAACTGAAAAGGACAATACATCAACAAACATTTATTAAGCCTTTGCTATGTACCAAGCCCTTTGCTAAGTGCTGGGGGAGAGAAAAGAAGGAGGGAGGGAAGGAAGGAAAGAAGGAAGAAAAGAAGGAAAGAAATAGCACATCCTCTCAAGGAACTTCCATTCTAACGGGAGAGCCATAACCAAAAGTAGGTTTAACAAGAAAAATACCAAGTAGGTGGACAGAGGCCCCACCCACAAGAGTGAAAATTAAAGTTTCAAAAAGTAGGAGGAAGGAGCAAGAAGAGAGAGCAGAGTCTCACTATAATGATGCTCTCCGGGTTCTGGCCATGGGCCAGTGAATATGGAAGATCATCTTCTTCTGACGCATTTTGGTCCCTCATTAACCAGCTGGATCCACCTTGTCCTATTTTCTCCATTAAAATGGCCAAGTTCTTGTGTCTGCTAACTTTTTTATGACTACTACGTGATAGAGGTTCTTGATCAGCCCCCCAAGGGACGAGCCATAGCAATGCCCCTTATTTTCCAATGTGATCATTAAAAACAAACGTCTTTTTCTCTGTCCCAGGGAAGCTGCGGAAGCTGCTACAATGTTCCTCGCTGCCCAACATGGAGTAAGCCGAAGGTGATTGTGAATTGGGGCCATAATGTTAGATGGAAAAGCCTGTTTAGTCTGAAAACTTCCCATTCTTCAGTCTGTGTTCCCCCAATGACAGTCTCCTGAGGGGAATGCAGACAATGCATATCCTCCCCTCCCCCCAACATCCAATGGAGCAGGAGACTCCCCCCCCTCCCCAACAATATAACTAAAGAGAAACAAAGAATATTCCCATAATGGTGGGAAACCTACAGCACCACAAATGTGTCTGATCATGGAAGCTTCAGAGACCTGGCCATGGAGCCAGAGGTTCTAGGTTCAAATCTTGCCTCTGACACTGCCAGTGTAAACATGGGCAAGACACTGAAACTACCTGGTCCTCGGTTTCCTTAATTGGTGTGTGCGACTGTATGTACATGTGTCTGCATTGTGTGTGAGTATGCATCTGTGTGTGTTTGCAGCCAGTCAGCACAGGAGAAGGTGGCTCTTCACAGGTAGCACATACAGTCCCACCCCCCTGGGCTGGACGGCATCGCTTGCATAGTTTCTAATGAGGAAAGTTGTTAGTGATTTTGAGGCTGGCCTGTCATCATTCCATGAGAGAGGGAGCAGCAGAGAAGGAGGAGAAGGAGAGAGAGGAGGAAATGCTGAGCATAAATAAAAGAGAAATAAGATCAAAAATTGAGTGCTAGGTGAGACCTCTGAGGCGTATCTGCTCCAAACCAATTAAGGAAACTAAGGATCAGGCAGTTTCAGTGTCTTGCCCAGGATTACACTGGCAGTGTCAGAGGCTAGATTTGAACCTAGAACCTCTGGCTCCAAGACCAGGGCTCTGAAGCTTCCATGATCAGACACATCTGTGGTGCTGTAGGTTTCCCACCCTCATGGGAATATTCTTTGTTCCTCTTTATATTGTTGGGGGGTGGGGAATTCAGCTAATCACATCCATCTGGGACTTGAGATTCAATCAGTTAGCATTAGATGGAAGGGGAGGGCAAGAGAGGGGACAAAACAAGCACTTATTAAACACCCGCTGTGTGTCGGGTTCAGTACTAAGTGCTTTTCAAATATCATCTGATTTGATCCTCACAACAACCTTGTGAGGTAGGTGCTATTATCATCCTCATTGTACAGATGAGGAAAGTGCGGCAGGCAACAGTTAAGTGACTTGTCTAGAGCCACGCAGCTAATAAGTATCTGATTCCTATTTGAACTCGGGTCTTCCTGACTGTGTGCTGATAACAAAATAACATTTCAGACTCAGCTGTGTGCTGCCTATCTGAAACAGTCTTACCATGGCAGATCACTTCCCAAACAGGAGCAGGTATATCAGGCTCTGATAGAGTGTGTGTGTGTGTGTGTGTGCGCGCGCATGAGTGTGCAAGTATGATATGATTACTATTTAGGTTAGTGTCCGGCAAATGAATGTATGGGTGTAGAGAGAGAAAAAAATAATCCCATTAAGTTGCCAACCCACCCACCTCTCTCATCAGTTACCCAGACAAGGGAGCTAGTAGAATAGCCAGATATACCAATACTCAGTTTGGTTTGGGGGCGGGGGAGGAATCAATCCACGCCTGGGGCAGGGTAGGGGGAGCTAGTTCACATCCACTCAGCACCCAGTGACCACTGCTGACCAGACAGTTCTGATATAGAGAGCAATTGAGATATCAATGCAGGAACCCCACTCTGTGTTCCATTCACCTTACTGATAAATGTCTTATCCGGATTTCTTCCTTCTCCTCTTCTGCCCTCTGTGGGGGCTCGGAAACTCTGTAGGGAGTGAAGGAAAAGTGTTTTTATGACCTGCCCTTCAAGAGGAACCTGGAAGGCTGCCAGCAGAAGTGTACAATGGTCATGAGGCTGCCTAAATGCTGTAAAGGCTACTTCGGGAGAGACTGTCAAGGTGAGACCCTGCCCTCCTTCCATCACCCCCTTATGACTGGGACATGCATGTGTTGTCTTATTGTATCCCCTGCTAGACTGCAAGATCTCAGAAATCATAGACTTGGTCTTTGTCAAGGCTTCTCTTTCAAGTGTTTAACACAACGCTTAAATAATAGAAGCTTAATAAATATTTGAACTGAATTGAATTGTTGAAAGGCAATTTCAGTCGTAGGGCCCAAAGAATTGCTACTTCCTGGTGCCCAGAGAGTTTTTTATTTGGTTGCTATTAAAACCATCCTCTAATCCCCTGGCAAAGAAAAAGATGATAAATTTGACCGTTCCCATGTGATCACTGAGGAAACTGAGTCACCAGGGACTTTTGCTAGCTCACCCAATGAACCAGCCAAGACCTAGGCCAGGGTTTCTTAACCTAGGGTCTATAACTTTTTTAAAAATATTTTGGTATTTTTAATATTTTTTAAATATCTTAATAACTGTATTTTAATACAATTCATTTCCTTCACAATCCTATATATTTCATTTTATGTATTTAAAAGCACTATTCTGACAGCAAAGGGAAAGAGCATTTATTAAACACCTACTGTATACCAAGCACGAGTACTAAGCCCTTTACAAATATCTCACTTTGATCCTTACAATAGCCCTGTAAAACAGGTGCTATTATTATCTCTATTTTACAGTCGAGGATACTGAGGCAGACAGTGGTGAAGTGACTTGCCCTGAGTCACATAGCTAGTGAGACCTTCCTCAGTCCAGTACTCTAACCACTTCACACCAAAATGCCTCCTGTGTTTTCTATGAGCTTCACAGGGCTCCCAGAGGAGTTCATGACCCACAAGGTTAAGAATCCCTGATCTAGGCAAATTGAGGGGCCTCCCTGACCTCCCATAGGGTCCACTGCCCTTCCCAGTGAATACCTGTCTGATCCCATTTCTGGAGAGGTTTTTAGCCAGCCACTCAACAACCATGAAATACTAAGCTCCAGATGATCTATGAGTATTCAATCTCTTCCAGCCTGTCCCGGAGGACCCACGACTCCATGCAATAACCGGGGTGTCTGCATCGATGAGTATTTTGGGGGTGGAGAGTGCAAATGCAACACCGGCTTCAATGGAACAGCGTGTGAACTGTGCTGGCCTGGAAGATACGGACCAGACTGTAAATGTAAGTGGTTAGCTCACTGTTCATCTTCAGCCCTTCCCCAGAGCCATGAAGCTCCAATGTTCCACAGGCCTGCTCTTATGAGATGCGATCTGCCTGTGTTACTGTCCTGGGTCAGATCCCCAGAGCTCAGCACATCCCTGGAATGTAGCAGGCGATTAATGAATGCTTGCTGGCCTAATGTTCCCAAGGTCCCTCCTAGCTCTAAAGCTATGATGCTACGTGAAGTCATTCACACAATGAACTCGTGTCTCAAGAGCATTGTAAGTTAAAGTTCTGGGGCCAATCAGAAACGTGAGCCTCAGTTTCCTCCTCTGCAAAATGAGTTGGAGAAGGAAATGGCAAACCACCCCAGTATCCTTGCCAAGAAAATTCTAAATGGGGCCAGACAAAGCTGAAAATGACTAAGCAACATCAACATTATTGAGGAAATTGAGTACCAGGATGGACAGCATGTTGGACACTGAACTAGAGAAGACATCAGGGTACAATGGGAAGAATGCTGAACTCTAGAGACTTTCCAGTTCAGCTTTATCACTTATGTGTAAGTCAAGTCTCCCTAGACCTCAGTTTCTCCATCTGTAAAATGAGGAGGCTTGACTAGGTCTCTCAGATTCCTTCTAGCTCTGCATCTATGACTCTATGAGCTCCAAGTTCTCTTTCAAGCCTAAGGCCTACTCAGAAAAGGACCCTCTACCCTCCCTCCGTGACCTTGGGGAAACTAGTTTCACGCTCTAGACCTCCACTTCCTCATCTATAAAATAAAGAGGCTGGACCAGATGGCCTCCATGGACCCATTCAGCTCTGAATCTATCATCCTAAGCCTCCTCTCCATCCTGGGATTCCATTTCCTCGATAATGCTGATGTTGCTGTTTAGTTGTTTTCGACTTTGTCCAACCCCTCATGACCCTATCTCAGGTTTTCTTGGCAAAGTTTCTGGAGCAGTTTACCATTTCCTTCGCCAGGTTATTTTACAGATGAGGAAACGAAGGCAGAGGAAGTTAAACAATTTGCCCAAGGTCAGGACCAGTGGCAGAAACAGGATTTAAACACAGACTCATTGACTCTAAATTCAACCCTCTTCTTTCCATCAGAAGCATTAACAAAAACTTTGTGATATAAGGCCATGGAGTCTGAGAAGAAATTGCTGTGTCAACCTTGAAATGCCATAGAAATGTGAGATGTTTTGATTGTGCACTGGAGAGGGAGTGACAATGTCTTCCTCCTTTTCTCCAAACCCTAGAGCCTGGGCTGTTCTTAGAACATAGTAGACACTCAGGAAATATCTGATGAATGGATGAGCTAACTATTTACATCTAAGCCCAGTCTGATTTCCAACCTTCTTTATTCGTATTCTGGAATACTTGGGCTTAAATCCTTTCCCCAATTATTAGCTGTGGGATCCTGGGCAAGTCATTTAAATTATCTGAGAGTGAGTTTCCTCCTTTGTAAAATGTGAATAATTGGGGCGGCTAGGTGGCACAGTAAGCAAAGCACAGGCCCTGGAGTCAGGAGGACCAGAGTTTGGTTCCAGCCTCAGACACAACACCCACACAAAAAAACCTAGCCATGTAACCTTGGGCAAGTTACTTAACCCCAATTGCCCTCCAAAAGGAAAAAAAAAATGTGAATAACACCTGTAATGCCTACATCACAGGATTGTAGTGAGGCTTATTTATAAATCGATTTGCAAATTTTAAAATATGTGCATTTTGGACATTTTCATCATCATTCTTATTATTATCATTCTTATTTCCTCCCGTCTGCTCTACAGTTCAGTGACATGACCCTCCTTGCTGCTCCTCTCACATACCACTTTATCTCCAGATTCCAAGCATTTCCACTGGCTGTGCCTCCCTCATGCCTAGAACTCTTCTCCCTCCCTTGTCATCTCTGCCTTGTAGCTCCCCCACAGGTCCCATCTTCTACAAGAAGACTGTCTCAGTCCTCAATCTTTAGGCCTCCCCTCTGAGATTATTTCCATTTTTATCTTGGTTATATATTGTTTGTACACTGCTATTTACAAGTTATCTTCACTGTTAGACAGTGGGCTCCTCCAGGGCAGGGACTGGCTTTTGTTTTGGGGTTTTTTATCTTTCTTTGCATCCCCAGCATCTAAGTAGGTACTTAATAAATGCTTCTTGACTATTAATTTATTTTATTTGTTTATTTGGCAGCCTGCGAATGCTCAGAACATGGGACATGTGATGAAGGCATCACTGGCTCCGGGGACTGCTTCTGTGAAGCCGGATGGACAGGGAGGTTCTGTGACACTCAGCTAGGTCTGTCCCTAAATAATGCAATCCAAGGCAATGTGGGAGGAGTCACTTTCCTGTGCTTTAATTACCGAAGGAGATTCACTGAGCCAAAATGAAGGGGATGGTGTTGGCAACCTTCCCATACTCAAAAATACCAAAGTGACTGTTGGATCTAAAGGAAGTTTGCCTCTTTTGTGGTAGCAGACACCTTTTCAGAATCATGTTTTTGAATGAATATAACAACATGCATAGAATTATAAAAGAAACTATATTAAGACAGTTACTAAAAATATATTTTTTAAAGTTTATAGACCCTGGATTAAGAGCCTCCGACCAGCCTAAACCCCCTCATTTTATAGATGAGGAAACTGAGGCAAATAGAGGCTAAGTGACTTATCCAAGCATACCAAGGTTACAATCATCAGAGGTGAGATCTGAACCCAGGTCCTCTGACTCCAAAGCCAATGATTTTTATTCTTACTATACGACAGATTTAATGCTGAGTCAATCAGAGTAGTTATCCCTTTCCTTATTAAACTGGAAAAATCAGAACAAAAATAATAAAGTGTGGAAAAACAAAAAAAAATTGAAAAAGAAGGGGACAAAAATAGCAAGAGTCTGTGTAGAGAAGGAAAGTGAGGAGCTGGTGCTGTGCAGTCTGTCTGGCCCCTCCCAGCTTGGGAACATTATCGAGTTAACTTTCAGCAACAACCAGCTGGTACTAGATAGGAGACAGGCAGAGAGAAGAACAGAAAAGAGATTCTGGAAATCCAACACTTTCAAGTCCCTCAGATCACATTCTTGCACCTACCCAGATGATGATAATAATTGTTCATGTTTATTTAACTCTTATTATGTGCAGGCACTGTGCTAAGCACTTTACAGTTGTTATCTCATTCAATTCTCACAAGTGGGAGGCAGGTGCTGTAATTACCCCCATTTTACAGATGAGGAAACTGAGGCAACAGAGGCTAAGTGACTTGGTCATATAGCTAGTGTCTGAGGCCAGATTTGAATTCAGGTCTTCTTGACTCCAGGTCCAGCATTCGAGCAACTTAGCTACCCAGCCACCCAGATTTCATTGGCATTGAAAATATATGCATGATTGTACTTATACAACCAACAGTGACATCTTTGTTCACAGTTTTGCCCCCCGTGTGCACCCCACCATGTTCTAAATATGCCAGCTGTAAAGAGAATGGCACTTGTGAGTGTGACCTGCATTACCAAGGGGACGGGATAACGTGTACAGGTGAGTTCCACTACTGCTTGTGTTTAGTGTCTGTAGCTTGGTCTAAGATGAAATAAGTTGGCCAACTATGGCTTTTCTTAAGGCCTGGTTCCTGGCCACTTCCCTCTTTCTCCCAGGAGCAGAGGATAGAAAACAAAATCTGCTTAACTCTTCATAGGATTATAGATAAGAGCCAGAAAAGATCTTGGAGGTCACCCAGTCCAACTGCCTCACTTTACAAATGAGAAAACCAAGGCATAAGGAAGCTGGCACTTGCCCAAGGTCACATAGCTAAAATAATCCATTGAAAATACTGAAGCCCCAGAGGCATTTGTCCAAGGTCACACAGAAAGACTAAACCACCTTATCTCCTTCCCAGGGAAAGTTTGAGTCAAAAGCCTTGGAGGAAGAGGGGAACTGTGTAGGTTGCTCCT
Organism: Petaurus breviceps papuanus; assembly: GCF_028583685.1. Taxonomy (NCBI): domain Eukaryota; kingdom Metazoa; phylum Chordata; class Mammalia; order Diprotodontia; family Petauridae; genus Petaurus; species Petaurus breviceps. Next base: position 852,873 of record NW_027186303.1, read on the forward strand.
TTGCATCCATCTGAGACAGCTCAGATCTCCTAGGAGGCTCCATAAGGGCCTTGTCTTCTTGGTGCTGTTCCTCCCTCATTCTCCAAAAAGGACCAATAACATCACAAGGGCCATATCCTGACTTGTTGGATTTAATTGAGGCAGAGCTGCACCATCAGCCTTGCTATCTCCTCCAAGAACCTCTCTCACGTGTCTATGCATCAGCTACAGCACTCAGCCCAGTGTCTTACACATAGTAGGAACTGAATCCATATAAATGGGGTCAGTACGAATGGGAATTACTGATGGCTTTCTCTCAGAGTTTCACAGCTGTATATTCATGACCCCTCTCCAAAATATTGGGAATTCCTTGACCAAAGTAGAGCTCCCAATGGAAGTTGAAATGTCCAAAGAAATCATTCAAGGAAGGATCCTTGGGTTTGTCCATTGTTGGGTCTGGGTTGGTCTGGGCTGCACCTCTTCTCTCCTCTGTTCTCCTGGCATAAAGTCCAACTTAGTTAATTGTGTCTCTGATCTTACAGTTGTAGATTATTGCAAGCAGAATAATGGTGGCTGCTCGAGGGTTGCCAAGTGTTCCCAGGTGGGCACAGTGGTGACCTGCAGCTGCCAAAAAGGCTACAAGGGAGACGGGCACATCTGTACCGCTGTGGACCCCTGTGCAGATGGGCTCAATGGAGGCTGTCATGAACATGCAGTCTGTACCATGACAGGACCGGTGAGTTTCCTGTCCTTATTCTAGGTTGTCTTATACTTAGAGCTGATATTCTGAAAAGAATCTACTCATTTTTATTGGGGTGGGGCATGGGGGAAGGAAGGCACTCCTAATCTGTGATTTAATCAATAAAGGGAACTCCTGGTATGAACTAAATCCCTCCACCCACACAGATGGAAACTCATCTGTCACTCATAATGGAGAGGTTGTAACTTGCCTAGCATCACAAAATGGGTCAGAGTAAGGATTTGAATCTGGATCTTACTAGGTTTCTCTGTTCCCTGAACCACTCTATCTCTCACCTATATTCATAGAATTGTGGGCATTAGCATCCTTTACTGCAAAATGAGAGGTTTATATTGGATGATTTCTCATGTCCTCTTCAGCTCTAAACCTGTGATCTGCTTGCTCATCCTGGCAGCCTTTCCAGTGTGTGAATTTCCCTCTGAAACTGTTTCAATTTCTACATATCAATCCATTAGTAAGCAAGACATTTGTCCTCTCTTGGCCTCAATTTCCTCATTTGATAAAACAGGGAGTTGGACTACATGGCTTCTAATGTCTCTCCCAACTCTCCATGATCCTATGATTATAGATAAATACACATATGGATGGATGGATGGATGGATGGATGGATGGATGGATGGATGGACGGACGGACGGACGGACAGACGGACGGACGGATGGATGGATGGATGAATAGGCAGATAGAGCATTTATTAAGCACTTACCATGTGCCAGGCACTGTGCTAAGGTCTGGGGATACAGATATAAAGACAGTCTTTGTCCTGAAGAAGTTTACATTCTAACAGAGGAAGACAACACATAAAAGGAGGCTGAAGGGGGTAGGGCATGAATGAGGTAACATGGTTTAGAAATGGCAGCCAGAGGTTCCAAGTAAGATGAAAGGTCTCAGTGAGAGGGGGCCAGGAAGGGAATGAGGATGATGGCTGGAGATCATGAGACATGGTTTAGAAATGGTGTCCAGGAGTGGCATGGAGGCTTGGTTTGGGATAAGAAGATAAATGCTCCCCATTCACATTTTGTCCTGGGTAGGGCAGGGGAAGATAGGTGCTGATTTCATTGCTGCATTTTTTTTCTCTCCCCAATAGGGCAAGCATAGGTGTGAATGCAAAAGCCACTATGTGGGTGATGGATTGGACTGTGTTGTGGAACAGCTCCCCATTGACCGATGCTTACAAGACAATGGGCAGTGCCACGCAGATGCCAACTGTGCAGACCTCCATTTCCAAGGTTAGTGTTCTGGGGGCTTGTGGGGCAAGAGAAAAGAGATAAGCAACTATGGGCATAGAACTCTCAGATGAAGGATCCATAAAGATGGCCCCAAAGCCTGGTGCCCAGGGAAAGCAGCTTTAAATGCCCTCAAATCAACATTTAGTTGTTATGGTGGGGAAGGAGAGGGAGATGACCTAGGACACTGCTTCATTAGGAGACAGAGACCTTGGGATATTGAGAGGCTGCTTCTAGGGAGATTAGGGGAGCAAGTGGAATCAGGGCAGGAAGGAACCCACTTGGGAGTGCAGACAACCAGCACTAGTGAGATGGGAGAGGGAGTCCCCATCTGGTCACTTCCTACTTCGACTAATTATTCTTGCTAACTAGGTGCTAATCTCAATTGTTTCTATACAATCAAATATGTAAAAGTGCAGGTTAGAGCCTTGTCCTGGTTACCAACCTCCCTATTATGGCTCTACAATTGATCACCAATTGTATCTGATGCATAGCATTAATCTAGACTCTTAGTATTTATTTTGATGATGAAGAACTGATGATGTTGATGAGATGTATTTTATACTTATCAATAACTATCAAATGCCTACTATATAACAAGTACTAATCACGGGATTAGTGGGAAACGAAGTCATGTTCTCTGCCTTCAAGTACCTGACAATCTGGTTGGGTGGAAAAAACAAGCACATTTGAAATATTGTTAAATTTAGAGCTGGAAGGAACTTCAAGGGCCATATAGTCCAATCTCCTCATTTTTACGGATGAAGACACTAACCAGAAAGAGGTTAAGTGACTTACTTCAGGTATAAGAGGTCGTAAGCATCTGAGGTGAGATTTGAACCCAGAGTCAGAGCTTCTTCCCCTTTCTCCTGTGAGTTCCTTGGTATAAGATGCTCTCCTCCTTCCCCTCCCCTCCCCAAAAAAATTACCTCTACAAAAGCAGATAAGCCTATGGAATGTAAGCTTCTTGAGGGAAGGTATTATTTTACATGGGTATTTGTAGCCCCGGTTCCTTGCAAAGCACCTGGTTTAGAGTAGATGTTTAATAAATATTTGTTAATTGAGTTAAAGCTTATAAACAACCTAACTTGTGGGCCTCTCCTCTGGATACCTTTTGGCATTGTTATGCTTTTCACAAAGGTCAGTTTCCCAGTGGTGAGGTCATTCAGAAAGAAGAATCCAGGGAAAATGCCACCCCAAGGCATCACCAGACCTCGTCTTAGCCTTGGTTTCAGCATCCTCATCTATAAAATGACCCTTGAGACCTCTTCCAGTTCTAAATCTATGATCTTATGGTTCTAAATAGAAGGAAGATTCAAACCCAGGTCCTGACTCTGTACACAGTGCCATTTGCCTCTTAGTAAATGGGTTCTCTTCTTTCTCATTCAGATGCAACTGTTGGTGTCTTTCACCTACGCTCTCCCCAAGGTCAGTACAAGTTGACCTTTGATGAAGCCAAAGAAACGTGCTCTAAGGAAGAGGCAACCATGGCTACCTACATTCAGCTCTCCTATGCCCAGAAGGTTAGTGAATTCTAGACCGCTATCGAATCTTTCTGCGTAATATCGGGGGGGGATAGGAAGGGAGAAAAACCACATAATTTGCCAAGCTCCATTAACTAACAAACCCAGAGAAGTAAACAGATGTCAGTGACAGCACTGCTCGCCATTTATAACTAGGATAGTTTAAGGAAATATGAGCTGGCCAAGGTATAAATTCACCCAAGGTCACAAAGAAAGAGCAAAAGATCTGCCAGGGTTTCGAATCCCAGTTTTATGATTTGTTCCTTGAGCAAGTCGCTTCAGTGAAGTGATTAAATCACTTGGGCTCCCTCTTTAAAATGAGGGAGTTCCAAAGTCCCTCCTAGTCCTTGGTCCTATGAATAAGAGGTAACAGCACCAAGGAAAGGATGCTGTTGAGGACAAAATCCCTGAGGTTTATCTTACCACCTATGCGTTATAGAAGGGAGAATAAACAAAAAACAGCACAGGTTTAACAACTTTTAGAAGCTCCCCTAGGCCTCCCCTTTAATTTCTTCTCATCATAATAGAAAAAAAATCTTCATTGTTACCAGATATCAGCTAACCTTCTCCAATGGGATAACCTGTTAGGGAGATGAGCTGTGAATTCTCCTTCCCCATTTCTGGATTTCTTTAGCTCTTTGGATCTTGTCACTGGTCATAAGCCTTACCTGTTGAGCTTGGTATACAACCTAGATAAGCATTATCTTGATGAAATTCACCTTCTACTTAAGGACTTGACTACTTTTTGTATGACACAGGCCTCCTTTGACAGTCAGTCTCGTGATATCTATGGACCCCCTTCTCAGAATAATTTATAAAGGCATAAAATACACAGAATTATAAAGAAAACTAATTTTGTTAAAATAGTTATCAAAGTATTAATTATTAATCTCTCAATCAATCTATCTTAATATTAATATATTATGTATTCAGAACCAATGTTATAATTATTATGTATTGGCACCTTTTCAAAAATATGTCAGGAATATTGCTAAGCCTCACAGATGTATGTGGCCCATGTTACATTTCTATTACTAGGAGGATGGGTAGGGAGAAACTCCTATAGTCTTTGTGACTGTATTAGAAGTAGCAAAGATTTCTTAAATTACAGGGTAGAGTGCTTATAATTCTCTCCACTCTCATGGCTACCACCTCATCATATCTGGCCTAAACTATTGCAGTAGCTTCCTAACTCATCTCCCTTTCTCAAGTTTCTCTCCTCCCCAATCTATCCTCTGCTGTCAAAGTGATTTTCCTAAAGCATAGATCAAACCCCATCACTCCCCTGCTCATTAAGCTTCTGTGATTCCCTATCGCTTCTAGGATCAAATACAATCTCCTCCATTAAGTCCTTCACAACCCGATTCCCTTCCAAGCTTATTCTCTATCACTCCCCTTCATAATCTCTCTGGTCCAACCAACCTAGCCCTCTCACTATTCTGTGTTGTGTTTCCTCCTCACCTCCAACCTTGGAATCTCTAGTTTCTTGCAAAGTTCACCTCAAACATCAGCCCCTTCTCCAAGAGATTTTTCTTGATACCCCTAGTTTCAAATGCCTCCCTCACTGCCCAAATTATCTTCTTTTTGTACATTTGTGGACATGTTGTTTCCCCTGATAGAATATAAGCTCCCTATGGGGAGGGATTGTTTAATTTTTGACCTTATGTCCTTAAAACCTAGCACAACTTAGGGCACATAGTAGGTGCTTAACATGTAGGCTTGTTGAATGACTCATGATCATTCTAAAGGGGGAGGAAGGTGTCGTCCCTGGTGCTCACTTATAATTACAGGTAGACTATTCAAATGTTCCATGCACCGGAATCCAATTTGACAGTGAATCACCTTTGGGACTTTATTCATCCCAACATTAACACTACCATGCCAGGTACTATGTCATATAAGGGACATACAAGGATAGAAACAAAATAGGCCTGGTCCTCAAGCAGCTTAAATTCTAATGGAGAAAATCGAGCATGTGTAGAAATGTCTATAATACAAAGAAACTTGGAGAGGGGAGGACCATTGTCAACTCAACTTGATCATGTATAGAAATATCTATAATACAAAGAAATCTGAAGGGATGAGCATTGTCAATTCAGCAAGAAGTCTTCATGGAAAAGGCTGTGCTCAGATTGAGCCTTAGAAGGAAAAAAAAAAAAGGCTTCAGAGAGCTAGCCATGAGGAGGGAACACATGCCAAGCATTGGGATAATTTATCACATTGTCCTCAAGAAAGCAATGACGTCATACCCAATACTGGGTTTTCTTAAAAGCAAGTAACAGAAGCAGCTACCCCCCAGTCCCACTTCTTTACTGAGACAAGGGATCATAGGTCTGAAACACTATATAATATCTGAATTTTACAGTTTATTTTTTAGTTTGGCAGAACTTTTTTATTCTTTATCATAAGGGATGGCTCTTTGGGAAAGGGTAAGGGGAGGGGCACAATGGAGGTGATGAAAAGACAAAAGATATCAATCAAATTGATTTAAAAAAAAAGAAGAAAGCAACTAATGTCCTGGGGCTCTTGTACTTCTGTAAGTAGTGGCTTGTAGCATGGGCTAATTAGCACTAGGCTGGGATCATTACCAGAATGGGCCTTTTCCCTGAGGTAGAGAGGGAAGGAGATGGCTGGCTGTACTCAGCTCCTGCTAGTTTCTTCCCCCCACCCACAACACACACACTAGTCTTTTCCCCTCTCTCCCTCTTCCTTTTCTCCTCTCCTTCCCCCTTCCCCTCTCTCTCTCCCTCTTCTTCAGCCTTCCTTCCTTCCTTCTCCCCCCTTTCTCCCTCTCCTCTAACTCTCTGCCCTCCACCTTTCTCTCTCTGTTTCTCCCCTCCTTCCACTGCAGGCTATGAAAAAAAAAGTGCTGTCTCAGCACAGAAATTGGCAGGACACTTTCAAACATAAAAAACTAATGTGAAATGTGTTCCAGCCAGCATCTTTGCGCCTTAGCTATCCTGGCACATACAGGCAGTTTCACGCCTGCTGTTTTTAAAGCACTAGAAGGCATTTCCACAAAATGCAGCTAATGGCTTTCTACCTGCTGGGAAGCTTATGATTCTCCATTTGGACTTATGTGCTCCAGTAAAAATCAGCTTTGGGGGCAGGGGGTGTCATGCTTACATTATGGCCTTGGAAGCACAAGGGCAGAGAGACAGCATCATTTGATGAGCCAATAACCTTTGACAAAACTCCCCTCCCATTCACCAATCGATCATAAGTGACAAAATCACTCCAGAATTTCTTCTTATCCCAGAAAACATCTCCCTGGCATGAAACTCCATAGCATTATGGATTCAGAGCTGGGAAGGCCCTTAGATGCCATTGCCATTGTGCGGAGGAGAAAACTGAGGCCCAGAAGTGACTTGCCCCAAGCCATGGAGACAGGGACAGGGCCTGGATCTGTGACTTCATTGGTAGAAGGAGCTGTCAGGGAGGGGCTGCCACTACCAATACGAGTCAGCACCTTCTCAGCAAGTTCAAAGGAAGCTGAATGACTTGCCCAAGGTCACACAGGCCAGAAGTGTCAGAAGCAGGGTTTGAACCACAGACTCTACAAAAGCAATCATTCTCATACTGGTCCCAAAGTCATATGAGCAAATGGGAGTAGCAGGGGTTTGGGGTTGTTTTTTTTTTACTTTTTTCTTTTAAAACATTCATTTAACAAATTTTGAGTTCCAAATTCTCTCCCTCCTGTCCCCTCCCATTGAGAAGGCAAGCAATTTGATATTAATGATACACACGAAGTCATGCAGAACGTATTTCCACAGTAGCCACGTTGCTAATAACAAAAATAATACTGAAGTGAAAAAAGGACATACTCAGGGTTCACCAGCTCTCTCTCTCTGCTCTTTGGAACTGTCTCAGATCACTGTATTGATCAGAGCAGTTAAGTCTTTCACAGGTGATTAACACAAAACTAGGATTCCAACCTTGGTCTTTTTACTCCAAAGCCAGTGTACCCCACTCATGGTATATAGCAAGCCCAGAGCAGGGCCTAGGATTTCACTTTAATGATAAGGAAGTTCAGAGGGTGGTTTCCTCTTTCTTTCCTTTCTTTCCACTTTCCTTCCTTCCTACCTTTCCTTTGCTCTTGTCTTTCTTTCTGGGTCTCTCTACCCTGCCCAGGATAGATGTAGATCAGCCATCCATGTACTGAATACCAACAGGGATCAGCACAGAAGGCTTGGCCAGTCTGCCCCTTCTTTGGTGGCCCCTCGCTCCTGGGGGTACCCTGTATCTTTGCAGACATCTCCTCTGCAAAGTCTGCTGCAGATCCAAGCTCTGAGATCCCATGGTCTGCCAGCCTCCCTCCTGGGGGCAGGGATAATAGGCAGGCAAAGCTGGGAGAATCAAAGAGCATGCTTAGGACCTGTTCTCACCACCTTAGCTGGTGGCCAAAAGCTCAATGAGGCATGACTATGGCTGAGCCCTTGGTAAACACAGTTGTCAGAAAGGAGGAGTTGAGCTGCTTTTATCCTGATGGGAAGATGCCAGAGAGATGAGTCAACAAGCAAACTGCTCTCTGCACATAAACAGGAGGGCTTTGTGCCACCTTGCTATTGTAACTTGGACAGTGTGGACTACAAATAGTACTGGCTGGCTGCCCTCAAATCCACCACCATCTGGCAGCCAAAAATGGGACTCAATGACCTCTAAGTTCCTTGAGAACCAGATGGTTTGATTCTTCATATATGTATCCCCAACCTCTAGCTCAATCACTGGTATACAGTAGGCATTTAATCAATGCTTGTTGATTGAGTGATTTGACTGGGAGATCATAGGGGGAAAAGCAAGCAAATTTACTTCAATCCCACAAGGTAAACGGTAATTCCACTTCTGAAGTGGCCGTGTCTCCATCTTTTTGCAGGCCAAATACCATCTCTGTTCGGCTGGTTGGCTCAGTGATGGGAGGGTGGCTTATCCAACTGCTTACTCCTCCCAGAACTGTGGTTCAGGTTTTGTTGGCATCGTGGACTATGGGTCAAGGCCCAACAAAAGCGAACAGTGGGATGTCTTTTGCTACCGAATAAAGGGTAAGAACACCAATCCCATTTCCAGGTACGGGACCTAAAGGTTGCTGCTGAGCTATTTCTCCCAGGATGGTCAAGGACACCTCCGACATCCTGACCTAAGGAAGGGCAGGCAGCTGCCCAATTCTCTGTCCTGGGAAGGGGGTGGGAGTGGGCAGAATTATCTCAGCTTCCCAGCTACTCACTGGGAACTTTGCACTTCTGACTTCCAGATGTGAACTGTACCTGCAAGGCTGGCTACGTGGGAGATGGCTTTGCTTGTAGCGGCAACCTCCTGCAGGTTCTGATGTCCTTTCCCTCCCTGGCAAACTTCCTTTCGGTATGTACGAGCAATAGCAACAATTGGCTCCTTTCCTTGGTCCCATCGTGGGGATTGTTTTGTGGCAACTTGGGTATAATAGAAAGAATGCTGGGCTTGGGGTCAGGAGGCTAAGCCTGACCATTCCCTGGGTGTAAGACCTTGCACAAATCACATGATGATACAGTGGGAAGAACCCCGTACAACTTTTAAGTATTCCACACAGCTGGAAGATGTTTTCATTGGCTGTCCTCCAATGCCTAGAACGCTCTCCCTCATCTCCACCTCCTAGGATTTCTGGCTTCTGGCTTCCTTCAAGTCTCGGGTAAAGACCCATCTTCTGAAAGAAGTCTCTTCATGTCCTCCTTTATCTTCATGCCCTGCTTTTATTGATCATCTCCAATTTATCCCATGTATCTCTTGTTGGCAGCTGTTTGAATATTGTCTTGCCATTAGACTGTGAGCTCCTTAAGGTCAGAGATCTGGTTTTTGCCTTATCACAGTACTTGGCACACAGTAGGATGCTTATTGGCTAACTGGTTCCACTATAATCCTTTGGTAGGGCTACAGCCTAGTCAATGATGCCGGGCACCTCCCAGTGCCATGTACCCTTGCTTGGATTTTTTTGTTTGTTTTGGAGGCAATCAGGATTAAGTGACTTACCCAGGGTCACACAGGTAGTAAGTGTCTGAGGCCGAATTTGAACTCGGGTCCTCCTGACTTCATAGCTGGGTACCTTGGATTTACCCAATACAGTTTATAAACTGTACTGAAATGCCATAAGATCAGATTCAGTCTTGTACAGTGTCTGCACACTGTCTCTCACAGGATCAATGCTTAGTAAATGATTGTTGACCATGCTGACTGAATCATGGGCTTCTGAGTGCCCCCAGGTTCTGTTTCAGAGAGAGACTGTGGGGTGAACAGGGTGACCAAGGGCAGGGGTTATCATGACAGTGTTGAGACAGTAGGGGAGTCAGACAACAGAGGATAGACAATCTAGGCTCAAGGTAAGAGCAAAACCAGTAAGCCCAGAATCAGGAGAGTTGGGGTCTTTTTGTCCAAAGGCTAATAATAGGGTTCTTTTGACCTCAAATAAGTGTAAGCCATAATACAACTGTGGGCAGCTGGGTGGAGCCATAGTACGAAGACTGCTGGGCCTGAAGTCAGGAAGACTTCCTGAGTTCAAATCTGGCCTCGGACACTTACTAGTAGTGTGATCTGGGGCAAGTCACTTAACTTCAGGCAGTACCTTGGGCAACTCTCTAGGACTATGAGCAGAAGAAACGTTGCTGATCTGTATTGGCAGAGGGTGTTGCCTTATCCAGGAGAAACCTAAAGTATGAAAGCAAAGGTCCAAATGGAAGAGGACAGGGATGGAAAGTAGCTGAGGAAAGGAGAGGAAGCTTTAAAAAAATTCTTCTATCGGATTCATTCTGGGTTCATCTCAGAGGCTGGTCTAGTCCAACCCCTTTAATTTACAGTTGAGGGAATGGAAGCCCAAGGAAATTGTTATTTGTCCAAAGTCACACAGGGAGCAAGTTATCAGGGGCAAGACTTAAACCTAGTTCTTCTGACTTATTTCAGTTCAACAAATATTCATTAAATAATTACTAGCTAAAACATAGAACCAATAGAAGAGAGTAGTACGAATTAAGACTGGAAGGTTAAGATGGTCCCAGACTGGAAAGTGCCTTGAATACCCAGCAACATGAGTTACCGTTACTTGGGGAAATAGGGAACCACTGAACATTTTTGAGCAAAGGAATAATTTCAAAGGCAGGAAGAAGATGAGTCTGAGAAGGGGAAGAGGGCAGATCAAAACAGAGAGGGAGTAGATTCAGGAAGAATCTATTTCTTGATTATGGAGCTTTAACAGTAGTCCAAGCAGGTGGTAAGAAGGGCCTGTTGTAAGGCAGATTAGAGTTCAAATCTTACTTCTGTCATTAGGGAGTGGTGGTGTGTGAGAGATTAAAAGAATTGGTGAAGTATTGGCGGTAGAATGTTACTTCTAATCTTACTTGGAGTCAGAAAGACCTGAGTTTGAAACCTGTCTTACTAGCTGCATGACCCTGGACAAGTCACTTGACCTCTCTCTCAAAGTTTCCTCATCTGTAAAATAATGATAATAACCACAGCTACCTACTTCGTAGGGTTGTTGTAAAGACCAAATTAAATAAGATACGTTAAGTTCTTTACAAACTTTAAATCACTACGTAAATGCCAATTATCATTATTACAGGCAGCTAGATGATTCACTGGATACAGGGTTGGGTCTAGAGTAAGGAAGACTTGAATTCAAATCTATCCTCAAACATTTGGTAGCCACGTGACCCTGAGCAAGTCACTAATCTTGATTTGCCTCAGTTTCCTCATCTTTAAAGTGGGGATAATTGCACCCAGGGGTGTTGGGAGGATCAAATGATATAACTGCACAGTGCTTACCACAGTGCCTGGTATGTAATAAGCACTTTAGAGCTGTTAGTTATCACCATCTTTATTACTACTTGTATACTTCAAGAGATCGGTGATTTCATCAGTGTGGGTCCCCCTTCCTTTCCAATGCTTTCCTTACCTGTGAGGTAAGAAGCCCTCATTCCCATTTAAAAGATGAGAAAGGGGCAGGTAGGTGGTGCAGTGAATAGAGCACCAGCCCTGGAGTCAGGAGGACCTGAGTTCAAATCCAGCCTCAGACACAACACAAAAAAACTAGCTGTGTGACCTTGGCCAAGTCACTTAACCCCAATAACCCAGGCTTCCCCCCTCCAAAAAGAAAAAAAAAAAAGATGAGAAAACTGAGACTCAAAGACCTTATAGGATTCGCTGACTCATAAGATCATAAATTTAGAACTGGAAAGGACCTCAAAGACCATCTAATCCAATCCCCTGGCCCATTTTACAGATGAGAAAACTGAGGTCCAGGAGGGTTGCTTGACTTGCCCAAGGTTACACAGGAAGTAAATGTCAAAAGCCGGACTTGAACCCAGGTCTTCTCACTCCAAAACAATGCACTATACTGCCTAACTTAAGTGGCATAGTAGATAGAATGCTGGGACTTGGAGTCAGGAAGACCTGGTTTCTGCAAAGATTCTACTACCAGGCATATATTTCTTGGAGATCACTGAGAAAAAGAAAGCTCCACACCTACAAAAATGTTTATAGCAGTATATTTTTTGTAGTAACAAAGAATTAGAAACAAAGTAGACGCCCATCAACGGGGAAATAACTAAACAAATTGTGGTAGATTAATAAACAGGATATTGCTTTGCTGTAAGAAAGGGCTAAGGCAATAGACCAGAGAAGCGTGTAAAGATTTCTATGATGTGATGCAGAGTGAAGCAAGCAGAGAAAGAAAGATGCGCTATCAATCCTGCCACCTGCATTCAGTAGCTCTGTGACAGGGAGCAAAAGGCCCTTAGCAACTCTGTAAGACCATTATTAACAAGCAGCCAGATCATCCTTCCCTTAAGAGGAAAACTGCTAGGCCTAGAACTCAGATCTTCTGATGTCAAGTCTGGAGTCCACCATACCACACTGCCTTTCTTTCACCCAATCTCAGTGACTGTCATCATTAAAAATTCAAGCCACGTGAATATGCCTGGCCTTCCACATGTCCCAAGCTCCCCTGGTTCAGAGGCATTTTGGCCAACCCAAAGCATTCCATCGCTTCCCTAGGAAGTCCTGGCATATTCCAATAGCTCATCCAGAGGCAAAGCATTCCTGAAGCACCTGACTGACCTGTCAACCCATGGCACACTCTTTGTACCAAACAATGATGGACTCTGGGAAAACAAGGTAAGTTCCCAGCACCTTTTCATTCAAGTTACTGTGTTCTGTTGCTTTAACCCTGACATAAGTGTCTCACATATAAGACAACTGAGGAAACTTCTAACCACTCATTCTAACAGAAAAGGCAACAGAATCGTAGATTTGTAAATGCTGACTGACCAACTAACTGATTTAGCACTAGAAGGGACTTCATAGGCCATCTGGTCAAACCCCCTCATTTTACAAATGAGGAAGCTGAGGCCCAGGGAGGGGTGCCAGGTTCATACATATAGTTAGAGGCAGAAGGGTCATCCGAGGCCACTGAGTCCAGGGATTCTTACTCTGGGGTCTCACCGGCTGTGTGGCTATGGGCAGGCACTTAAGCCCTCTGTAAGACTTTATTATGGACTAGTTGCTTTGTCAGCATCTCATTAAAAGAGAAAACCACTTCTGTTGTTGAGGGCATTCTTGTGTTCCAACCTGTTTTTCAGACCCTTTCTGGGAGAGACATAGAGCAGCATCTTTCCAATACCAGCACTTTATTTTATGAAGATCTGGCCAATGGCACCACCCTCCAGACCCGGCTAGGTGGCCAGCTGCTCATTACCTATGGGCAGGACCCACTTCGCACAGTAAGAAAAGAAATGTTTTACGGTTTCTAAAGTTCTTTCTTTATAGGCACCTTCTAAGGGAGGTCATCCAAGTATCATGATTCCTAACAGACTCAGGCTAAGTGCCTTCAGTCAATCCACATGCATTTATTAAGTACTTCTGATGTTCTTGGCACCACTCGAGGAGCCAGTAATACAAACATAAAAGGGAGACAGTCCCTACCCTCAAGAAGCTTACAATCTACCCTGCCCAAGCAGTGATAATATTTATAACATAAACTCATTTGAGAAGAAGAACTTAAGGCCAACATATATTTCTCTTCCTCTTTTCTTAGAATGAAACCAGATTTGTTGATGGACAAGCTATCCTCCAATGGGATATTTTTGCTTCCAATGGAATAATCCACATAATTTCAGGACCTTTGAAAGCACCTCCTGCACCAATGGTAAGTATCTTGTTTTTTCCTCCACTATGAGGCTCATTCTCTGTGAACCTCCTCCTCTCCTAAAAGTCACATTCCCCCCATTCTTCTGCTCTGAAAAGGACCAACTCTCTCTGAAAAGGATCAGATTTCAGGGGCAGCCATGTGGCACAGTGGATAGAACACCAGCCCTGGAATCAGGAGCACCCTCAGACACATACTGTGTGACCTTGAGCAAGTCACTTAACCCTGATTACTAGAAAGAGAAAAGAACTTATTTATCATAAAAGAAGGTTTAACTGGGTGGGAAGTAGGCATGATATGACCACAGAAAAGACCATCAATAAAACATTCTACAAAGGACGGCATGGATTGATCATCAGAAGACCTGGGTTCAAATCCCAGCTGTGATACTTACCATCTTAACCCTTCATGGTGTCAGTGCTCCCAGGATCTGCCTGCTCCTCTGATGCTTCAGGAAATAAGAGTTAACATTTGGCTAGTTCCTGAAGGTTGGCACAGCTCTTTACATTTTGATCCTCACAACACATCCTCTGAGGTGAATACTCTCAGTATCCCATATATGCCCAAGGTCACACAACTAGTAAGTGTCAAAGGCAGGATCTGAACTCAGGTCTTCCTGATTGCAGGCCCAGCCCTCTATCCATCCTACTAGGCTGCCTCTATGAGAAACCCAACACCAGCTCTCTCAGGGGCATGAGACTCGTACCATCCCTCCACAGCATTTGCTCTTCTTCAGGTGTCTGACTCTTCATGACCCCCTTTGGTACTTTCTTGGCAAAGACATTAGAATGGTTTGTCATTTCCTTCTCTAGCTTATTTTACAGATAAGGAAACTGAGGCAGAAAGGGTTGAGTGACATGCCCAGTTAGTGTCTTAGGTTGGATCTGAACTCAGGTCTTCCTGACTCCAGGGCCAGTACTCTATCCACTGTACCAATAAGATGCCCTCTCCATCACATAGCTGAAGAGAAAATCACAAGCTGGGATTGAAAATGGCCCCACAACAAAAGGCCTTCCACGTCACTAAGAGACCTTGGGCCACAGAGTTTCAGCATGGGGAATGACAGCTCCCCTGCTCAGATATACTTTTTTTTTTCAAAAATTACATTTGATTTTTCCCCAATTTCATGAATAAACAATTTTTAACATTCTTTTTTAAATTATGAGTTTCAAATTCTCTCCCTCCATCCTCCCAGAGATGGTAAGCAATTTGATATATATTACATGTGCAATCATACAGAACATATTTCCGTATTAATCATGTTATGAAAGAAAACACAGACCAAAAGAAATAATAAATAAAGTAAAAAATGATATGCTTCAATCTGCATTCAGACTCCCTTACTGCTTTCTCTGGATAGCATTTTTCATCATGTCCTTCAGAATTGCCTTGGATCACTGTATCGCTGAGAATAGCTAAATCATTCGCCACTGATCATTGTTACAATGTTGCTGTTATTTTGTACAATGTTCTCCTGGTTCTGCTCCCTTCACTTTGCATCAGTTCATCAGTAACACATATTGCTTTCATGCTCAGGTTTCTGCTCATGCTGGTTTGGGAGCAGGAGTATTCTTCACCATCATATTGGTCACTGGAGCCATTGCATTAGCTGGGTATTCTTACTTCAGGGTAAATCGGGGAACAATTGGCTTCCAGCATTTTGAGGTAAGAAAGTTTAAAAAAATGGGGGGGGGGGGGGCAGGGGAGCTCTCTGTAGCTATCTTAATGGAGACACAAGCCACTCTCTAGGTCTTGACTGTGTCAGCTTGGGAAGAGTGGTGGCAGCAAAGTTATGCTCTGTGTACTGGTTAAGAGGAGGGAGCATCTTAGAGGGTTGTGGCTGCTCTTCCTTGGTCATAGTACTCTGGTCCTGATAGATCCCATTCCATGTTCAGAAAGGTTTCACATGATTCATTGTCCTCATCTGTAAAATGGGTCCATTGATAGGGATATTGCAATGAAAGGCATTTATCACTTACCCCTAATCATGTTCTTGCTATTTAAAACTGGCATCAGAACCTGTGATTTCACCAAGATGAAATATTGATCGATGGAAGTGCCAATATTGTCTAGAGCCAAGTCCCCTTAGGACAGTCCAGAGTCCAGGTTAACTCTTTGGAAGGTATAGACAAAGATGCCATCATAGGCAGCTTCTTTCTACTCAAATGAATACTCAAGGGGCAGAGTGGAATTCTTAAACAAGCAAGAAAAGGGGGCTGCTGCCCTCTAATTAGGGACACTGTAGAGACAACATCTATGGGTATGTACATACAATAGTGAGAATCCTATCAGCCAAACCCTTGGAAAGTCTCGCTTTAGAGTCGGGGCTTGTTTCAAATCCTGACTCTGTCAAGTTAATTAACTTCTCTGGGCCTCAGTTGACTCTTCTGTAAAACGAGGGAATTGGGACAGATGTAGAACCTCTGATGTTCTCTGGGATCCTATGAATTTCCTGGCCACACATTTTCTCAGTTGTTCATATTCTATAATTGTATTTACATACACAACTGCCCATATATCTGAATTCTAAAAATACCTTATTTAGTTTCTAAAGTGGGGAGTATCACCTCAGTAGAGTTCCTCACAGCACCACGGAAAGGCCCACAACACCATCCACTCTGCTTCTGAGTAAGGATTATGACCCTAGACAAGTCACTTGAGCTCCATGATAAATCATCCATTTTATAAATGAGCATTATAATATCTGAACTTGACCTCGACGGCCTCTGAGGTCTTCCCCAGCTCTAAATTTATGAGCCTATAAAGACACTGGGCATTGAGAATGTCCCAGCTATACCCCAACACAGTTAGCATTGGTCTGGTCATACCTCTCTGAGTCTGAGAGTAGAAAGCATCAGCCTGACAAAGGGAAATTCCCCAGTTATGGTCCCTATGTAAATAGATAATGCATGTACTAGACCATTTATCTCAAATTCAGCTTCCCAACAGTTCTCTTCCAGGAGAGGTTGCCTGGCTACTGCCCTTGCTAGTTAACCTCCAAGGGAAGTGGTCCCTTGGACAACATCCTTCTGCCAAATCTGCCCCTGGTTCAGGCAGTGTTGAGGGGTCAAGATCCTTTTCCCTCTTTGGGGCCTGCCCAGATGGGGTTATTAGAAGTACAGTCACCAGAAGCTGTCATTCAGGCTCCAAGATACAGTGTCTAAAGGTCAGTGGACAAACTTTGGGGGACTGAGGTAGCTAGTGACTCATCATGGACAGAAGGTCTTGATAAGGCAGCCAAGTCAGCAATCCCCATATTTTTCTTTGTTAAACAAACTGGCAAGGAACCAATATTTAGTTGTTGGTTGATTGACCAGTCATGACAATCCTAATTACCTGCAAAGGTTTGAGATGCAATTGTGTATTCACTGGGAAGATAATGTCAAAAGAATGGGGGAGAAAGGGGCAGCTGGGTGGCACAGTGAATAGAACACTGGTCCTGGAGTCAGGAGGACCTGAGTTCAAATGCGGCCTCAGACTCTTAACACTTACTAGCTGTGTGACCTTGGGCAAGTCAATTAACCCCAACTGCCCTGCATTCCCCCCTCCAAAAAAGAATGGGGAATTAAAAACTAGTAGTGGAGATACTGAACTGAAATGAACCCCAGTTCTAAAGTCATTTCTAAGTTCTGGGTATGGCAGCTACTGTGTTGGCTGGGGGATCACCCAAATTAAGTGTGCTAAGCCAGTCAGGTATTAGACCTAGAGTCAGGAAGATCTGAGTTCAAATCCAGCCTCAGACACTTCCTAGCTGTGTGACCTTAAGTAACAATAGCACCTCTCTCCCAGGGTTGTTGTGAGGATCAAATGAGTTAATATTTGTGAAGCACTTTATATGTTATTATTGTTATTATGTTGTCATTATTGTCCAAACTAAGTCTAGCACCAATGTCGCACAACACCCCCAAAAGCAAAGGGCGACCAGGCTGTTTCAGGAGAGTCAAAACTGGCCTAAGTAGGAAATTTGTTGTTGAGTTGTTTTAGTCATGTCCGACTATTTGTGACCCCATTTTGGGTCTTCTTTTTTTTGCTTTTCTTTTCTTTTTTTTTTGCTTTTTGGAGGGGGGAAGGTAGGGCAATTGGGATTAAGTGACTTGCCCAAGATCACATGGCTAGGAAGTGGTAAGTGTCTGAGGCCAGATTTGAACTCGGGTCCTCCTGACTCCAGGGCCAGTGCTCTATTCACTGTGCCACCTAGCTGCCCCCCATTTGGGGTCTTCTTGGAAAAGATACTGGAGTGGTTTGCCATTTCCTTCCCCAAATCATTCTACAGAGGCCTAGTGGGGTTAAGTGACTTGCACAGGGACACACAGCTAGCAAATATCTGAGACCAGATTTTAACTCAGGAAGATGAAGTCTTCCCAACTCCAGGCCTGGCCCTCTAACCACTCTACCACCAAGCTTATAGAGCAGATCAAAGCTTCTTGGTTGATTAGAAGAAGAATTGGGCCTGTGAATGGCCACTGTACCTAGAACCTGGGAAAGATAGGAAGACTATCTTTAAAAAATAAAATTTCCTGTATGACCTCAGGCAAGTGACTTAACCGCTCCAGGCCTCAGTTTCCTCATCTGTAAAATAAGAGGTTTAGAAGAGATGACCCATGAAGCCCAATTCTCCTGTTTGCTTTCTCAGGGGCCCTAGTACAGCTGGTCCTATTACCCTGCTGCCCACCACTAGACAGCTTTCTATCCCACCATTTCCTTCTCCTCCCAACCCTAGGGCACAACCAAATTCCCCATTAAAAATATGTCGAGTTAGAATTTTAGAGCCTCTGCTGTGGTTTCTACAAAAGAAAACTGGTTTCCATGGAGTTCTTTCAGTTTTCAACAATTCTCCATCCCCAGAGAGAATCAACTGAGCTCATTTCTAGCAACCATTTTCCTCAGGGCCAAACCCCCTTCAGGCTGGCAATAGGCAGTGGAATGGGGCGTGACTGCTCCCCTCCCTTTGTACTGAGTTTTTCACAGAGCTGGAACTAGGACAGGATGACTAGAGCTTTGCCTCAGGGCACAGAACTTTAGAGGGTGGCAAAAACTTAGACCATAGGAGGTACCATCCAACCTGCTTGTCCTCGGGGTGGGGGAAGCCCCTGCAGCAGCAGCCTGTCAGGGTCCCCAGGTCTCTCTCTCCTCATCACTCACTGGTTTCAGGATCACCCAGAGACAAACAGCTGATCTGAGGGGGTTTTTAGTGTTATTGGCTAGAGGGACCGTTTCATCTCATTACTCCAGGATATGAAAAATTGGTAGATTCAGCTGTATTCTCCGCCTTTGGGGCCCTCAGATGGAAGTGTCCTGACGGCTTCAAAACAGCAGGAGGTACATAGTATCCAGAAATGAGAAAATCTGCATCTTGAAAAGCCCTTGCTTCACCTGTTGGGGAAGTTACTGGCAGGCCCTTTCATCTCTCTTTGTTCTTCACTTGAATTAGGGAGGTGGAAAAAGGGGCCCACAACTGGCCTGCTTTGGTGATGATCCCAAAGCACAGATGTCTCATTCCCTGCCTCCTTAATGAGCCTGGCCCTAACTGTGTATGCTCATATGTGCTCTCTGCAGCCAGAAGAGGATATAGATGTCACAGCCCTTGGCAAACAGCCGTCCCCGAGTATCTCCAACCCCATGTACGAGAGCGTGACCACACAGCCTCCAGAACCCGCCTATGACCCTTTTTCGGTGAGTTGGCACCTTCCAAGGTACCTGGTACAAGCCGGGCCACCCGATATCCTTCAGGGGAATCTGAAAGCTAAGCACTTCACAGGGGAATGCTCATTCTCTCCATGCCTGGAGGATTAATTAGAACTCTCTACAGAACGGCCTCACACACATTCAGCAAAGCATTCAGCCTGCCAGGGGTAATGGGAAAGAATGACAAGACGTTGTGACTCAGGAACGGCGTGACTGAGCTGTCTGCCAGATAACAGGGCCTAAGCCTCCTGTGTGACACTGCCTGTGACCTTCCCCCTTCTGAGCACTCAGAGATAGGGGCTGGGTGGGTGGGATTTCATTAATATAGAGGATTTCATTAATATGCCAATGCCAGGGGGCCCATGATCTGCAGCCTAAGTCTTAGACAGTGACCCAGAGCCCTGCCAGCTTAAATAACCTACCCAAGGTCATGCAGGCAAAATGGGTCAGAGGTAGGATTTGAAACTAGGTCTTTCTCACTACAAAGCTCCCTCTGCCCTTTGTATTTTCATAGATTTAGAGCTGGAGAGGACCTCAAACATCATCTAGTCAAACCTACTCACTTTACAATTAAGGAAACTGGGACCCACAGTGTTTAAGTGAAGCTGTGCCTTGGTCACATAGTAAGTGGCCTAGCTGGAGCCTAAAACCACATCATCTGGCTCCAAACCCAACATACTTTCTTTGACTTAAAATTGTTTTTCAATTATCAACTGAAGTGATTCATTCTCTTTTTATCAATTGATTTTATCCATTTTTATTGATTTATCAATTTTATCAATTAATATTATCGATTCAATTATCAGTCAAAATGATCAATTCTCTCTGCCCATCCTGCACCCCACATTGAGAAAGAAAACTAAACCTTGGGCCCATAATGTGTAAGAAGGGTGAACATCAATGAGTCTTTGGTCCTTTCCAGATCTAACCTTCATTGAGAGGATCAAATGAGATATTGGAGAATATGTTGGAACTGAAATTCCAATAAGTATTATATGCTTGTTTCACATGAATTACTTAGATATTGATGGTTGAAATAATCCTAAACAGAAGTCAGCATCCTTGGGCACCTGAGACAATTATAAACAACTCACGTTTATAGTTTCAGAGCTGGGTGGTGCAGTGAATACAGTGCCCAGCCTGGAGTCAGAAAGACCTGAGTTCAAATCTAGCCTCAGACACTTACTGGCTGTGTGATCCTGGGCAAGTCACTTAACCCTGTTTACCTCAGTCTCCTCATCTATAAAATGAGCTGGAGAAGGAAATGGCAAACCCCTCCAGTATCTTTGCCAAGAAAACCCTAAGTGAGATCACAGAGTCAGAAACAGCTGAACAACACGTTCATAGTTTCAGAGCATCACTGTAGTAGAAAGTAAAGAGCTTCAAGTACCACCCCTGACACCAACTGGCTGTGTGGCCCCAGGCAAGTCACTTACCTTTTCAGTGCCACACCCCCTGGAATTCTCTAAGGGTTGGGCTGCTGTGCAGGTGACTCTTTGCACTGGTAGAGACCATCTCCTCCTTTCCTACAGCCATGACATCACAGGTCTGAACAACAAAGGGATGGTCTCTCATAACAACTTGTACAACCAATAAGGGAGAGAAATAGAATCCAATCATCTAGCTTACTTTCTTTTCTTGAAAATGGCTCCCCACTGAACCTTCTCAAGTGTCCTTTCTGCCGAACCTCCAGCATAGCCAGCATGACGGGGCAGAGAGAAGGCGGAGTCTGCAATCACAATGCCACCTCAGTCAGTAATGAGCTAAAGTAACACAAGCAAACACAAATTATCTCCCTGAGCCTCAGTCTCCCCTCCTTGAATATAGGGATAATACCACCTGAAGTATGAGTCTCGGGGGCTGTGGTGAGGCCCACATGAGGTAATCCACAGAAAGCATTATGTAAATGTCAGCTATTGTTATAGTTTAAATTGTCCAAGGCGCAGCTGGTGATGGGAGACTGGGCTCAGACCCTGATCTAGCAAGTCGTCTACAAAGAGATGGCCATTGCCATCATGAGAAAAACAGAGCCCGGGGCAGCTGCTTAGGAAACAACACAGAGTGATCGACCCAGGAGATGGAGAGAGGGAGGCAGGCAGGTGGCAGGGGGAGGGACCAACGCCCCACAGGGGTCAAGGAAGATGGTGACAGAGAAAAGGCCAGCAGATTTAGCTTTGAAGAGATTACTGGTAATGACTGAGTGGTGAGATTGGAAGCCAGACTGCAAAGGCCTAAAAGCAGTAAGGGAAATAGGCAAAGGCTTCAGAATGCCAGTTCATCTGGCTGACAGTGAGGGATGGCCCTGCCTTTTATCAGAGAGAGCGGACAGTGTGGAAATGCACAATGACACACACTGAAATCCAAGGCCAATGAACTGGCATATTTCCCTTAACTATATAATGGAGACTTACTAACTCAGCTGTAACTTAATAACCTGGTTGC
This sequence comes from Petaurus breviceps papuanus, assembly GCF_028583685.1. Lineage (NCBI taxonomy): Eukaryota > Metazoa > Chordata > Mammalia > Diprotodontia > Petauridae > Petaurus > Petaurus breviceps. The sequence goes on from NW_027186303.1 coordinate 874,645, forward strand.
TATAAGAAAGCACTCTGTCAAGGTTTGGGGGAGTCTGTTGGGTACTTAACAGTGATAAAAAAAAATTGTACCCATAAGCCATTTTTTAAATGAGAGATACAGAATAACAACGGATAATCAGGTTGTAACTGATGGGTGACAGGCTGTGGACTCGCATGCACTGAGTCTGATTTGGGGACTGACCCTAAAAGATCTGATTTTCACAACTGCCCATACTCTGGGAAAATCTCCAAAGATGGCCTAAGTCTAGCTTATGCCTTGTCCAACTCTTTGGGGTTTTCTTAGAAAAGATCCTGGAGTTTACCCTTCCTTCTCCAGCTCATTTTACAAATGGGGGAAACTGAAGCGAACAGGGTAAAGAGATTTGCCCAGCGTCACACAGCTAGCTCCTGCCTCGGTTTCCCCAAATGTGGACAACAGGTTCCTAAGCTCCCATAAAAGCAATAGACTAAAAAGATGCATTTGTTGTTACTTTCAGTGCTGACACAGGGTTAAGCCACAGAAGCCTGAGAAAGCATAAAGAACTCAGAGGAGTCCATTTGTAGATAAAGAAACCTAGCCCCCAAATGGAGGTATTTAAAAGCCTCTGGACACATGTGAAAGAACCACAGGCAATGAAATTTCACAGTTATAATAAAAGGGCCAAAGCTGAGAACCAGATCTCCAAGAGAGGTGGTGCTCACTGCTTCTAAAGGCCCAGACACAAAATGGACCACGTGGTACCTGAGAAACACACAGCTCAATTTCTTTCTTTTTTTTTTTTAAAGCAATTGGGGTTAAATAATTTGCTCAAGGTTACACGGCCAGTTACTATTTTTGTGTGGGTGCTGAGCATCTGAGGCCAGAACCGATCCCAGATCTCCCAATGCTCTTACTGTGCCACCTGGCCACCCCTTACACAGCTCAATTTCAAAGATATTAAAGAAGGCTTCACCCTACATGTCCAAAGGGGCTTTTTCCTCTTTCTAAGTTTCTTGTAAAATTTCATTCTGTTAAAAAAGAAAAAAAAGGCCTGAGAGGGAAACTTAGAAATACAGTGAAATACAGAATATCAGAGCAAGAGGGGCCTTAGGATAGTCAAGCTAGTCACGAGCTTAGAACACAGAGGATTAGAAGTGGGACCTAGAATCTCCCATCAGGGAGAGAACATCCGAGGCAGGAGGAACCTGAGAAGAGGCAGTGTCACAGCTGGCAAGGACTGTCAGAGGTGGGAAGAACTTTGGAGATCATATTTTCTAATTCATTGATTTTAAAGATGAGGATAAAGGTCAAATCACTTGCCTGAGGTCACCAGATTATTAATGGCAGAAGAGGGCCATAAAACAAGGTCTCCTAACATTTTTTCTGCCTGACTCTCTAAGAAACTGATGTATCTTTAAAAGCCTCTGCTAATTATAATAGCTAATGTATAGAGTGACTTATAATGGTAGCTCATTTGATCCCTACCCTTACCCTGTGAAATAGGTATTACTAATTACACCCATTTTCCAGATGAGGAAATCAGCTGAAAGAGGTAGGGGACTTGCACAGAATTATACAACTGAATTATCTGGGGCAGCAGTTCTAACTCAGGTCTGACTCCAAATGCAGCACACTGCTCCCTGTACCAACTACCTACCTCAGTTTACCTTAAGATACAAACCTGGCCCCCATCTCTACAAAGTTGTCTAATCATCTTCGGATAGAGAATTGCAATTCCTGCCCTTACAAAATGCCTTCCAAATTGTATGACTTCAGGAGAGAGCTTGCTCACCTTTTTCAGACAAGCAGGGTTTGGGATAGAAGAAATCCATTATGACTAGAATATAAGCTTTGCCTATTGCAGCTCTGTGGGCGAGTCACATACCCCGTGCAATGTGGTAGTGTTCCAGTTCAGTCCGCAGGGACTGCTAATGGATTCTGAGCTCAAGATGCACTTTTCATAAATTACAGTCAGATATGAACCAACACACTCATATGTGGGGGAGGAGATTTCCATCTTGGAATTATTGCTGGCAGAAAAAAAGAGAGATAATTATCTTAGAGAAATGAAAGCCTGGTGGACTGATGTATTCAGTAACAAATCTCTCTTACAGGAATCCGATGAACAGCAGCTTGTGACCCGTGGTACCCAAGACATTTAGGATGACCAAGGGCTACAGGGCCCAGCTGTGAAGTCCCCCCCCTCTGGGGCTTACAGAGTAGCCCACAATCTGCAGATGTCAACTGTGAACATTTAGGGCCAGCCAAGTTTCTGGAATGTTGAAGTGGGAAACACTCCAATGTCATACCTCATTACTTTGTCTGTTCTGGGACTTTTTTGTTTTCACCTGGGATGGGGGAGGCAAAGAAACATGTACTTCCCCCTATACTACATTTCAACCCAATGAGAAGACTAAACATTTCCCTGAACTTGACATTCATGAAGGCTACCCACATTGCCTGGAATGATAAGAGCTAATGTTAACATAACTCTTCAAGGCTTCCAAAGTCCTTCATGCACGTTATCTCATTCTGTCCTTAAAATGACCCTGGGAGGTCGGTGCTATTATCATTCCCATTTTATAGATGAGGAAACTGAGTCAGACAGAGGTTAAGTGACTGGCCCAGGGTCACACAACTAGTGAGTGTCTGAAGCCATATTTGAATTCAGATCTTCCTCCTCATCTTTACCTTTCAGAAACCCTGTCTTCCTTTAAGAATCAGCTCAAGCCTCCCTCCTCCTTCAAGTCTTCCTAGACCATTTCTTCTGGATCTCTTATTCACCACTTTCCCTCTTTTATACTTATCCGTGTACATGGTGTATTTCTTCTCTCCTTGCCCCAACTAGAATGTAAGCTCCTTGAGGGCAGGAATTGTAATTTTTTTTTAAGTCTTTGCACATAGTATGCACTTAATAAATGTTTTTTGAATGAAATGCACACCAAAAAAAAAAAAGTGGCTTTCTGCTATTTAAGTTTTATCTCTTATTTGGCTAAAAAATTTCAGTGAATAACTCTAGCAAGGAAATAAGAGTCCTGTTCCCCAACTGAGAAGTTCAGGGTTAGACAAAGCATCCACCTTTCAGAATGAGTCAATAGCCTGTATATGTAAAGTCCATATGACACATTTTAGTTATTTTGGTCCAAACCTGTGATTTCCTTGGTGTCAGGAACTCCCTGGTGAGGACGTGTTCTCTACCAATGCAGGCTAGCACTTCTCTGCGATTTTTAGTGTTAAGAGAGCTACCTGGGGAAGGAAGAGGTTAATTGAGTTACCCAGGGTCACACAGCCAGAGTGTGTCAGAAGTGTGACTGGACTCGAACCAAGCTTTTCCTGACCCCAATGCCTGTTCTCTACCCACTGTGCAATGTTGACTTTCACTCTACAGGATACTATTAGAGCCTGGGAAGAACATGGATTCCTCTCTGGGCTGACAGATCAACCTGAATTCACACTAGAAGGGTGATAGCCACATGGCTACAATTCAACCTTCCTGTGGGCAATATATGCTCACCACTGTAGCTCCTGAGCACTGGTGCACTTCCCATCTACAAGAAATCAGTCACCATGACAGCATCGACTAGAACATTAATCCGCAATAGAATGAAAAGCAGAAATAATCAGAAGAGCCTATCTGGGTCACTCTTTCTCACCAATATACACTGTCTATGGGGAAGAATGAGAGGGCACACTTATAAAAAAAAATAAGCAGGGAGGTACATGAGTGTGGAAACTCATAGAGCCAGGGGTTATTCACAACTCTGGACTACAGCATTTGATCTGCTTGGTGCCATCAGGAACAGTCTGCATCACACAAAACTGCCTCTTTGCCAGATGGTCTCCTGGACAAAGCGTGCTCTTCTGTTCTCAAGCTGATGAAAAAGTGACAAGCTTTTACTGCTCACAGCCCCCCTTAACAGCCACTAAGGAAAAATGTTACACTATTTCAGTGACAAACAATTCCCTTAAGCTGGAAAACTGCCCAACGGGGGGGAACATTCTGCTTTGTCCAATCAGCTTCAAGCCTCTTCTCCAGCTCCACGAAATACAGACAGAGAGGCTGTCTCTACCCTTCTCTTTCTCCCTCTCAAACCAGAGAAGGTAGCAGAGGATAACACAGGCAAACTCTAAGAGTTTTTCCCTCTCACACTGTAGGTGAACTAGAAAGCAATTAAGTCCTGATAGCTCTTCACCAGTAACAGAAGCCAGCTGTCTTTTAATCATCTGCCAAGGTAGTGACTCCATCCTTTGTCCAGTTAAAATCAGCAAAACAACGCCTTTCTTTGAATCAACAAATTCCCAACAAATTAGCTGCCCCCAGCTTCCTCTAACTCCTCCTGTGCTCATCTTGCCCAACTGTCATTGCTATTTCTTCCCTATAATTCTTATCAAAGCTTTGTATCTCTGGATTCCCTGCCCTTCCACCGTCTCCATTCAGAGGCTATTAATGGCCAGTGACTCATCTTTACCTTAAGTAAAACTCAAGAAATCCACCTTTCTACCAAACAGGAATCCAGCAGTCCTTAAACTTAGTAGCCTGATTCACAATTTCATCAGTTAAAACTCTAAAAAAAGCCACATGCAAATTAACTGATGGACCACAATGCCCTGTGGCCATACTTAGGTTGGTCATTGCTTTAACTTCAAACAGGTCTTCTCAGGACATTTATTTATCTGAAGTACTTGGTACAGTGCCTGCCACAAAGTAGACACTTCGAGAAGTGTCTTTAATTTCTGACTGACTGAAACACAATTCTCTCTTTGGTCCTCAGGACAGTCTGTCTCTCAATATTTTATCTGAAAGAATGCCCACAAGTCGATTTTTATCAATTATCCTTGGATACATTCTTTCCCCACCTATTTCAACAAACAAAATGTTCACATATGAAAGAGACCAGAAGCTTATACTAGAAAGAAAATTAGTCTTACTCTTTTCAATTCCTCACCATAATTGGTCCTATTCCCTGCCAAAGTCTTTCTAGGAGTTTTAAGAATCCTCCTCATAAACAAATCATTTGTAACAGTTCTTAAAACCAGTCCATCCCCTAAGTGAGCTGAAACTGCTCCCTAGCTTCTGCTACTGCATTAGTTTACTTTGAAAACCCTTCCTTCAGGAGAGACGGAGAGAAAGAGAAAGAGAGAGAAGGAAGGAAGGAAGGAAGGAAGGAAGGAAGGAAGGAAGGAAGGAAGGAAGGAAGGAAAGAAGGAAGGAAGGAAGGAAGGAAGGAAGGAAGGAAGGAAGGAAGGAAAGGAGGGAGGGAGGGAGAAAATCATTTGTCAAGCACTTTCTATATTCTGAGCAGTGGGGATGAAAATATATAATCAGGGGCGGCTAGGTGGTACAGTGAATAGAGAGCTCAAATTCGGCCTCAGACACTTCACACTAGCCATATGAATCTGTCCAAGTCACTTAACCCCAACTGCCCCCAAAAAAGCAAAAAAAAAAAACAAAAACCAAAATCAAAGCCAGTTACTACCTTCAAAGGACTGGCATTCTTATTATTATTAGATTATTATTAGTCCTGACAGCTCTTGACCAAATAATAGATTGTTGATCTATTATTAGGATAAGCGGAGACAACACATTCAGAGAGTGATGAAAGGGAATTTTGGTTTCAGAAGTTATGGGAAAGGTGAGCAGAGCCATAAGGCAGTAAAGTTAAACACTTTTTCTAGCAGCAAGACAGGTTTTGATGTGGTCAGATTATGCTTCCGGAGTTGGAAGGGAATAGAGCAAAGCAGACAGAGGTGCATCAGCAAAGGCAGCTAGCCCAAAGATAACTGAGGAATGATGTGAAGCATGGATGGGGCCAGCACAGACACAGGCTCCCAAGAGTCACCAATCAGGACAGCAGGGTCCCAGGGCAGGCATCCCAAATCTGCAAGGATCCAGTTCTCCAGGGAACGTTAGCTGGTGCAGGAAGCATCTAAAAGTCATAGGAATGATGAGCAGGGTTGATTAACAGCAACAATGCAATACTGATGTAATTATGGGTTTCCTGGCTGGAAAGAAGGGGAAAGAATGCACCTTGTCTGAGCAGAGGACAAAGAGGACGGGGCAGGATGTGAAGCAAGACTGGGGACTGCTGGCTAAAGAGGGATAAAGGAGCAGGCAGACTTCTAAGATCCCTTCCAACTACAGGATTCTATGATCCAGAAGTGACTAGGATGATCTCCATTTTATAGAAGAGGATAGCCTAGGATAGCCAGTTACGTGTCCAAAGTAGACTTCGAATTCAGATCTTTCTGATCAAAGTCTAATGTTCTATTTACTAATTTATTACATAGGACCATCTCTGTAGTCCAACACCTACTTTCCTACAAATGAAGAAACTGAGGCCCACACAAGCACTTGCTCAAGGTCATCAGCGTCTTCAGACCTGAACCCAGGTCTTCAGATTGCAAGCACAGTGCTTTTCCCTGCACCCCACTCAGCTGACTTTCCCATGAGCCCAACAGAAGACAAAGCGAACATCAATGGACTGAATAACATCACCCAAGCATTTATTCTGCAGAAAGTTTTTATTATATAGCACACAAATCATTTTTTTCCTTAAATCAACACTCAACAAATTCACATTGACTTAATTTCATATTGTTAATCTCATCATTTGACTGACAACTTGGAATCAACTTTCCATGTTCAATGCTGAGTTTTCAGTGATATACAGAAACAAACTAGAGAAGTAACCAGAAAAGACAGCCTGGAACTAATAGATAAACATCACACCATGTGCAAAAAATAATTACATTGTATTCTAGAAACATGACATTCTACCATCTATCTTAGAGAAATCATTAATACTTCCCAAACCAATCCCCAGGGCAGTCACTTACAGAATATCATTCTGCCTTTTGGATCCAAGAAATAGCTTACAATTGATTCAGAAAGCATTTGGGGGGCAAAATTTTACCATGTGACAATAAATAACTAACCAGAGTGTAACCAGAATGGGGCGACTGGAGCTTTGCCCCAAGGTGCAATAAAGTCGTGGCACTCTTTAGATAGTGTAGAAATAACAAAGCCCAGCACCAGGTTAGCAGGAATTAGCTAAAAATAGGTTCTCTCTCCCACCCCTACAAGTGTCCTGATGTCCCCAAGGCTCTGCTTCACCCCGCCCTCTAGAATGAGAACCCTCACTTCAAGATGTTTGCCCCAGGAGTAATTTACAGCACCTGTTGCCCCAAGAGTACAAATTCTTAGTTTGGGCTCTGGTTCCAAGGGAGTCCTTTCTGGAAGGCATATTTGGCTTTTACATACTAGTGACATCAAAATTAATTGAACCAGAAGCCACTGATACAGAGGACGGATGCCAAGGCTGAGGAAGGATAGGACAAACCTCCCTGCATGGGGATGATCGCTTGTACTGATAAATGACATGCATCCTGTCTCCTAGTAATAAATCAGACAGTAACAGGATCCTCATCACCCATGGCCACACTGGAATGTCCTCTAGCACGAAAGGCACCCATCTCACTCCCGAGCACCAAGCACGTAGGATTCAGACACTGTCCCCAAATCTGATTCATGGTCAGAGTCACTGGCATGACTATGGGACTGTTCTCACTGTAATTTTTTAGGGTCTTGGTACTGGTGAGAGGGGAGTGGTGTTTTTTGCATTAAGGCCATTCAACCCACCCAAGGCTAATAAGCCAGTTATAAACAGCAGTGTGTTGCTACTGAAGAAATACTAGGGAAAAAAAATGCATTTTCTTCAGTGAACAATGCAGACAGGTTATGTACCAGAATACATAACATCATATATCTTGAATCAGGTTACATGTCACTGATTGCAATTGATAATAAGCTTGGATAATGAATTACTGGTGACAAAAGCCCAACCAGGCACATCTCCCCAGGTCCTCATTTAGCTAATAATCACCCAACAAAGGCCTAGACACCTAGTCCTTGACTCTCAGCCCTGGGCTCATCCTAGGACATCACCAGCTGCTTCAAGACAAAGGACAGATGAACGCAGGTGAGCAGGAGCTCTAACCTACAACGTGCACAGTTTGGTCATTTCTATCATCTTATTTCTAGTGGTATCTCTTCCTTTTACATCACTCCTGTTTCTAAACCTGTCTCTCCTTATGGTCTTTCCCACTGTGCCAACCTTCACTATAGAAATTAGAAAGGAGGGGAAAAAAAAATCAGCTCAGCAAAATGAACCAACACCTCAATCATGTTGACTCTATATGCCCTAACCCATACCCCTATGCCCCCATCTCTGCAAAGAAGGGCAGTAGGCATATTTTCTTTAGACCTTTTTCTAAGTCAAGTTTCTAGTAAAAACACAAGTTTTAAAAAATTTCAGAGGCATTTTTCATCTCACCATTAAAGGCTATTTCTCAATGAACTTTCAGGGCTGATAATGGACTATATTTTGACTGTGAATTTCCCTTCATAGGACCACGAAGAATTCAGGCTTAAACACCAGGGATCTATTAACGAGGCAAGCAGCTTTAAAATCCCTCCTCTCCTGTTGTTTTGAATTCAGGAAATAAAGTTGTTTTCAATATTCCAAAATTACTTTCTCAACTGACACCACTAGACTGGGCACATTTGGCAAGGACCTGGAAAGCCAACTAAGGACACTTTTAATGCTACTTTCCCAAGACCCTAGTTTTAGAGTCAGAAGGGATTTTTTTTTGTTCAGTCTTTCTTCAGTTGTGTCCAAGTCTTCATGACCCCATTTGGGGTTTTGCCATTTCCTTCTCCAGCTCATTTAACAGATGAGGAAACTGAGGCAAACAGGGCTAAATGACTTGCCCAAGGTCACACTACTAACTAAGCGCCTGAAGCCAGCTTTGGACTCAGGAAAATGAATCTTCCCGATTCCCAAACCCCTGCTCTGTGCACTATGGTGCCAGCTAGCTGCCCAGAAGGAATCTTAGAGACCATCATATCCAACCCTTTCATGTTGGGAACCAGAACACTGAGGAACAAAGAGCTGATGTGATTTTCCCAGGGTCACACAACAAGCAGGAATCTGACATGAGACTGGAACCCCCAGTCTTTCTGCCTCCAAGTCTGGTGCCCTCTCAGCCACACCTGCGGCCTCTATAGAGACACGTGATTAATTTAATGCTAGAAGATCCTGCACCTGTGGCGCCTCAACCACATATGTGAGAAGGGAAGGCTCAAAGTCTCAGAGGGACAGCAGTAACCCACGAGGTGGGGCACAGTCTCCAAACACAAAGGCAAGAGGACAAAGAACAAAATCCCCATTTCGGTGGTCAGAAATTCCACAGGTGATCTTAGTAATGGCGGGGCCAAGCCTGGCTTCAAGGAGTAGCGGGTGGACATCCATACACTTGTACATGTCAACCCTCTAGATGAGGAGGAAAAAATGAGGGTGCCATCCTTCATGGAGAGGGCGTGCCCACTGAGCTGCACTGAGTTCAATTAAGCCCCGATCAGCCAGTCTGTTAATTAATATTTATTAAGCCCCTACTACTGCCTTAGTCTAGCCAGTGTAGTCTTCCCACAGTCTTCCCACCGTACACCATGATGCCTTCTGGGCTTCCTGTGACCAACGACATATAATCACAGGATCCCAGACTTTGAACTGGAAAGGAACAGAGATGTCATCCAGTCCAACCCCTCATCTTTCACATGAAGAAAATAAGAACCAACCAGGGAGAAGTTAAGTGACTTGTCCAAGCTCACACAAGTAACTAACCAACATTGGAAGAATTTGAACCCACAACCTCTGATTCAAAATACAGTACCCTTCCCACTGAACCAATCTGCTTTTCAAAGATGGCTTGTAAGGGTATGCTGGAGCTATCTCAAACTCAGCTGAGGGTTCAAATTTTAGGCATGATCACTGACCTCAGAAATCAGAAAATACTACAAATCTGAGCTTAAATGATCCTTTTATTGATTGTCTAGACTTAAGAAAGTCAGAGAGGATGTTAATAATGCTGATAAAACTTTAAATTATGTCACACATTTCCCCCCCACTGGAGAGCTGGTTGTTAAACATTTTACCAGTATACCCCTGGTTAAGGATCTTATCTTTGAAATAAATGCCAGACAACTTACAGAAGCAAACTATTCTAAAAAGGGAAGAAAAATGTCTTTCTTATTTACCCCCCCCCTCTACCTGCCTCACCTGCCAACCCTGTTTTCTATATCCAAACCACTCACCATCCTCCTACAGGTTAATTTAGACCGCGTCTCCAAGGAAACAGCATTTAGGAGAACGTCCCCATCACCTACACTTAACTTAAGTATCCCTTGAGGACACAAAGTGCTTGAGAAATGTTTATTGATTTCATTGAAATGTTTTGGTTCTGAAGCGGTTGCCATAGAAATATTCACTAAGAATACAGTCTGTGATCTATGAAGTGCCCTTTCAGAGGCAAGAAATGGACAAATTCTCAGCATTCCCATGCATATCTGGGAAATCATTTTTAATAATAACAACAATAATAATTTTTATACAGTCCTTCAAGGTCTACAAAGCACTTACATATACCATCTCATTTTATCCCCACAACAACCCTGTGAGGTAGGTAGGTAGCCATCATTATTCCCATTTTATAAGAAAGGAAACACAGAGGTTATGTGACTTGCCCAGGGTCACAAAGCCAGCAAGTGTCAGAGGAAGGATTTGAACTTGAGTCTTCCCGACTCCAAGCCCACTTATCTAGCTCTCCTGTACAGCAATAACATTGTACATTCTATGATCCATGGCTATGTATCCAAAATTCTTTTGGAGAAAGATCCTAATGGTATACGATTTACATCTTACATTGTAGGAAGGGAGAATGGAGCTGAGCTGCTGAAAGGGAGTTAAGCTTTTTAAACTTCTTTCAATCAATCACCAACTATTTATTTAGTACCTATTATGTGCTAGGCAGTCTTAGGTGCTGAAGGTACAAATATAAAAACAAGAAACAATCCCTGTTCAAGAAGAGTTGATATCCTAACCTAGAGGTTCTTAACCTGGGGTGAACTTTGTTTTAATGTTAATAAATGGATGCCAACAAAATTAATTTATTTTATAATCTTTTGCATTTTATTTCATGCATTTAAAAATATTATTCAAGAGAGACTTCATCAGAGTCCATGACACAAAAAAAGGTTAGGAATCCCTCGCCCTAACGCTGCACCCCCCAAACAACAAACAAGAGTCACCTCAACTCCCAAACCACTCACTAAGAAAATGCACAAAAAAGATCCCAAAGGCAAGGGGCTGAGATGATGCGTGAGCAACACCTCCCTCTCCCCCAGCTGGAGTCCCACTGTTAATTCCATTCTAGTCTGTTACTTCCCCAAGGTCTCCTGGACTAGCATTAGGCTTGCTAACTGTGCGCTCTTGTAATACGGTTTAAGGGGAGGTAGGGGAATCACTTAAGTTTTCTGCAAAAGGAATTCTACTTGTGCTTTCATACTACCTTTAGTAGTGAACCATGCTGTTGGATAATTCATGGTGATTGTTTTAAGCTATGTCTTAATAGTTTCACATTCCTGCTTCTATTTTACACGTGAATCTATAAACTTTCTTAAATGAAAACCACAATCCACAGCCCCAAATTCTCTTTGGTAGCCTGGGACTATTATTTATCCAAGATGCCTTTGTTGGCAGCCAGGCATAGGCTCCCATCTGTGGGTCTGTCCCTGCTGAGGAGGTGGCTGAAGGAGGATGAGGGAGGGTGAGGAAGTTAGCCACCTTCCCCATGCTCCTGCCTGGAGTCTTCCCAGGAGCAGGGCTGCACTGTTTTTGAAGTGTTGCAAATTCCCAGGTTGCAGGGTATGTCCACATTGAAAGACAAGTATCAAAACAAGTCTCAAAACCAAAGATTTGAGGGATGAGCTCTAGCTTTTAAAAAGTCTAGCAGTCCAGCATGAGCATGGAACTTGGCTAAATTATAATGATAACAATAGTTGACGTTAACATGGAGCATCAAAAGTTTACAAAGCACGTTATGTATATGGGGTGGGGGGGTTCTAAAAGTCTTAATTGGGTTTTAAACCTTTAAAGACCGTGGGGACACTCTATGATCTCATTTGAGCCCCACAACAATTCTGTGAGTTAGGATGGGCTCTAGATGGGGGATAAACTCTCCCTACTAATGCAGCTTGGTGCCTTCTTTCCTATCTGTAATATAATCTGAGAAAGTTGCCTATGAGTAATTAAATGACTCGGTTCTTGAACTCAGACCCAGGCTTTGAGGGCAGCTCTTTACCCAATCTACCATAGCCTCTCTTACTATAAGGATTATTATCTCCATTTTACAGGTAGGAAAACTGAGGCTCAGAGCACTTCATCGATTTGACCATGGTCACACAGCTAACAGTAGAATTCCAACGCAAATCTTCTGCTTTTTCCACTATAATAGGCTGCCTCCCCTTTGTAACCTCTCTGAAGGCAAGGGCAAAGAGTTATGTTTCTCTGTTTCCCAGGATGCTTTGTACATCTTAGGTACCCAGTAGGGAGCTGTTGAATGAATGATCAAGAAACATAGTTGTTTCAACACTGTCAAAACTTGACCTAGTACAATACTCTAGAACTAGTACGAAAAGGGCCTTATCTATCCCAGAAAAATTCAGCTCCAAGGCCTTTGTAAACTGAAAGGCTGAGTAAATAGACTTTCAATATGAAGCTTATCTTTCAGCCAACAGAAACTTGGGGGATCTACTTTCCCCTCCCCTAAGTGTCCATGATTCCCATTATCGTTAACAGGAACTACAGATCAGAAGAGAGACCAGTTAATTCTGAATTCCTATTCTATCAAAACAAGGAAATGTATTCACCAGATAAAACCATATAAATAGCAAAATACAATATTCATACTTGTTTAAAAAGCGACGTTGGTATTAATGCCTCAATGTCCGCCCACCTCAAGTGGTTTATTTGGTTACTTGGCCTGGGCTACCCCTTGTGTAAAGGGAATCCTGAAATTCCCCGCTGGGGGCTTGTCAGACCAGGCTGGAAGTTCATGCTGCAAGGGAGTCCTCCTGGGATAGAACGTGTGAGTGAGATCATAGCTCAGGAGGCAGCTCAGAGATGCCATGTAGATATCAGCAAATCGAGACAAGCGCCTCAGGAAGTACGTGGGGTTCTGGTCTGTTCGAAAGAGACTTCCAAACTGGGAGTTGAAGAAATTTTTGGTCATTTCTCTGTAAAAGTAAAGAGGGTGGAGGAAAGTAGAATGTTAAAACCAGGAGAGTATGACCAAAAAAAGAAAACATTTTTAAAAATGAAATTATCAAAAGCATCTAATTTTATGTATCAGCCAAGTTTTAAAAGAATAAATTCACAACTGAGCATTAATTTTTCACAAAGAAAACCCCTTGCCCAATAATTTTTTAAAAGGAATTCCTATCAACTTCCTATCTTTTGGGTAGCTAGGTGGCACAGTGAATAGAGCACCAGAGCTGGAGTCAGGAAATCCTGAATTCAAATCCAGTCTCAGACACTTATGACCCTGGGTAAGTCACTTAACTGCTACTTGCCTCAATTTCCTCAACTGTAAAATGGAGGTGATCATAGCACTTACCTCAAAAGTTGTTTTTAAATGAGGTAATCATTGTAAAATGCTTACCACAATGTGGGACACATAGTAATAAGCATTGTATAAATGTTAGTTATTATCATTATGTACATTATCCAAAACCCAACTAAGACAGCTGTTGTTCAGTTGTTTTTTCAGTCATGTCTGATACTTCATGACTCCATTTGGGGTTTTCTTGGCAGTGCCATTTCCTTCTCCAGCTCATTTTACAGATGAGGAAGTGACTTGCCCAAGGTCACACAGGTGGTGTAAGTATCCGAGGTCAAATTTGAAGTCAGTAAGATGAGTCTTCCTGACTCCCGGCCTGGAGCTTGATACACCATGGTGCCACCTAGCTGCCCATCTAGCAAGACATTAATGCACTATTTGGTAGACTCATTAGTCCAGCCACTCTGGAAAACATGCCCCAAAGAACACTACCCTTTGACTCAGCAATGACATTACTAAGCCTATAAGTTAATGAAGGTAAAGCAATTGCAAACCTTAAAGTACCATATAACTGCTGGCTGTAGTCATTACTATTATTATTGTTATAACTGGAGATTAAAAGATTAAAAATTGGTGAAAAGGACTCATATGGAGAAAGTTATTTATAATAATTATTTTTGTAGTGACAAACAGAAACTAAGAGCATCCGCCAACCAGAGAATGCCTGAATAAATTATGGTACGTGAATGAAATGGAGTGCTGTTCTCCTCTAAGAAAAGACCAAACAGGTAGTTTAAGAGAAACCTGGAAAGACTTGTATGAATTGATGCAGAGTGAAGTCAGCAGAACCAAGAGAGCCAGTGACAACAACACTAACAAGTCAAACAACTTCAAAATATGTAAGGACTCTGATACATGCAACACCCAAGCAGGACCAATGATGAAGCCTGCTACCTACCTCCTGACAGAGAAGGGATGGACAAACACAAGGTACAGAAGGAGACATACATCTTTGGACACAGACAATGCAGAGGATTTGTTTTGTGTAAAGATGTGTTATTCTCTACAAGGGGTTTTTTTGTCTTTCTTTTTCTTTTTTAAACAAGGGGTGGCAGTTGAGAGGGAGAGAAAATAATGCTTATTAATTTAAAAAATGGGATAAAAACAAAGAATACACCTGCTAAGACTGAGCAAAGAGCACTCCACTTTGACGCCCTTTTCCTTAGAAATGGGTTTTCCAGGGAGCAAAGACAAAATAGCAGAGTAAGGGCAGGGAGTCCCCTGAGCTCTCCCCCAAAACCTTCCAAATACCTTTAAATAATGACTCTAAACAAATTCTAGAGCGGCAGAACACACAAAAAGATGGAGTGAAACAAATTTCCAGCCCAAGAAAACTTGGGAGGTCAGCAGGAAAGGTCTATTGCACCAGGGTGAGAGTGGAGCGCAGTCCAGCACAGGCCGCACCAGCACGGCCACAGCCCAGCAAACCAGGATCAGACCTTGGGAGTCACCGAATCAGCAGCAGCAGCTGCTTCCGGCTCTCAGCCCACAGACGGGAAGGTGGCAGAACAACTGGTCAGGAACAACAGGGGTCTTTTCGCTAGTGCTGAGGCAGGACCCTGCTGCTTTGCCCATAGTAGAATCCAGGTAGCAGCCCTGGGAGGCAGTCCCAGGGCAAGAAGGAACACCAGGCTTCCAGAGCTTGCAGCCGCAGTGGAGGGAAGACCCTTCTCACAATTCCAGGGAAGAGAAGAGCACTTGTAGTAACTCACAGACCAGAGCACAGGACAGCAGAGCAGCAAACACACCTCTCCTTAGATCACACCACCTTGGACAAACTGAAAACTTACAGGCCTCTAGGACTATCTCTGAAAACAGCTACACATCATGAGCGGGAGTGAGTGAACCTTACTCTCGTCAGAATTGGCTCAGAGGGAATAACACTCAATTGGGTATAGAGATCTATCTTACCCCACAGTAAAGAAGGAAGGGACGGGGTATCAGAGAAGGGGAGTGAGAATAGAAGGGAGGGCAGATTGTGGAGGGGGGTAATCAGAAGCAAAACACTTTTGAGGAGGGAAAGGGTGAAAGGAGAGAGAGAATAAAATAAAGGGAAATACAGTTAGCAATAGTAACTGAGAAAAAAAATTTGAATTTGAAGTTTCTCTGATAAAGGCCTCATTTCTCAAACATATAGAGAACTGAGACAAATTTATAAAAATAAGAGCCACATCCCAATTGGAAAATGATTAAAAGATGTTAGTTTTCAGATGAAGTAATTAAAGCTGTTTATTGCCACATGAAAAAATGTTCTAACTCACTACTAATTGGAGAAATGCAATTTAAAACAATTCTGAGGTACTATCTCATACTTATTAGATTGGCTAATAGGACAGAAAAGGAAAATAACAAATGGTGGAGGGGATGTGGGAAAAATGAGACATTAATCCACTGTTGGTGGAGTTGTGAACTAATTCAACCATTCTGTAGAACAATTTGGAACTATGCCCAAAGGGTTATAAAACCATGCTTACCCTTTAACCTAGTAATACCACTACTAGGTCTGAACAAATTGTGGTAACTGTGATGGAATACTCTGGTGCTATAAGAAATGAGCAGGATGCTCTCAAAGAAAAAACCCTGGAAAGACCTCCATAAGCTGTGCAAAGTAAAATGTACTGTGTACAAAGTAACAGCAATATTGTAAGATGGTCAGCTGTGAATGACTTAGCTGTTCTCAGCAATGCAATGATCCAAGACAACTCTGAAGGACTTATAATGAAAAATGCTATCCAGACAAAGAACTGATGGTGTCTGAATAGAGACTGAGGCATATTTTTTTTTAATTTTCGTTATTTTTCTTAAGGGTTATTTTTAGTCTATGTTTTCTTTCACAACATCACTATTATGGGAATGTTTTGCACGACTACACATGTATAACCTATATCGAATTGCTTGCCTTCTCAATAAGGTGGGGTGAGGAGGGAAGAAAGGAAAGAACTCAAAGTTTTAAGAACAAATGTTAAAAATTGTTTTCGCTTGTAATGGCTGGGGGGGGGAAGAATTTTTTTTTAAAAATGAGTTTTCCCAAATATTACTAATTCACATAAGTTGGAAGGGGCAACCACTTTGAAATTCAGTCATTTAAAATCAATAATCTTAATTAGAAATAATACAATTTTGAGAGCAGTAAAGAACTTTTCTGATCAGATAGTCCACTGACCCCCTTTTACAGATGAATAAGCTGCGGGCCCAAAGAGGTTAAGGGATTTGCCCAAGATCATATAGGTTCACTGAAGAGATGGCTATAAAACCCCAGGGCCCAGTCTATAGTGGAAAGAGTCCCAGGAAAAGAGGTTCCACACATAAGAGGTGTCCACTTCCTCTTGAGTCAGAGGTTCTGCTAGAGCTGCTCCTTGGCATCTCCTCCCTCCCCTCCCCCCGGCTCTTCCCCCAGATCCTGCCCAAGCCACTAGGGTGCCACAACAGTAAAGGGCTCCCCCAAAGGTCAAAGCCTCCCATTGGTCATAACTTCCAAAGGTACGCATGTGAACAACAGAAAGGAAAAAGATGAGCAGAAATGTGCAGTGCCTCAACTCTCCCAAATGCACAGAAGTTACAGAAATCAAAAGGAACCCTAGAGGACATTGAGTCCAATGCCCCCATTTTACTGATGAAAAATCTGAGACCAAGAGTTCATAATTCCCCTATGGCATCTAACCACCACAACATTCTGCTTTCTAGGGGAGAGAGGCTGGGATCTAGGACTGTGATTTCCCTGATACAGGGAACTCCCAGAGGAGGCAACTCCTACCGGTGCATGTGGGCACCTTCTCTATAGCTTAGAGTCTCAGAAAGTTGCCTTGTGCACTAAGGGCTAATTTGTTCTCAAATGGTTTATATAGTGTTGGAATTAATTGTTCTGTAAATAGTTGGCAGAATTCACTTGTACATCCATCTGGTCCTAGGGATTTTTTCCTTCTTAGGGAGCTCACTCATAACTTGTCCAATTTCTTTGCCCATGAAAGGGTTATTTAAGTATCACTATGATGTTCTACGGATTGCCCATGGTCAGTGTGTAAGAGAAAGTGAAACCTGAACCCAGATATTCCTA
This sequence comes from Petaurus breviceps papuanus, assembly GCF_028583685.1. Classification (NCBI taxonomy): domain Eukaryota; kingdom Metazoa; phylum Chordata; class Mammalia; order Diprotodontia; family Petauridae; genus Petaurus; species Petaurus breviceps. The sequence goes on from NW_027186303.1 coordinate 892,175, forward strand.
GCTTTAAGTAAGGGTCTCTATCCACTACAGCACACAACCTCATACTGAAAAATTAGGGGATAGGGACAGGAAATGGACTTGAGATTTCACTGGCATACAAAATTCCCAGATGAGCAAATTCCCTCTACCAGTGCAGGTTGGCACCCGCTCTACAGCTTGGAGTCTAAGAGAAACCAATTAGATTGCTATCAACACCAGGTCTCTCAGGAAAGTTCATAATTTACTGGCCTTCACAAACCCTACCAGTTTTCCCATCTGCCAAAATCTTTGAACTAGACAGAAAGCGGGTATCCACTGACTGAGGAACAGCTGGGTAAACTATGGTATTACAAATGTTATTGTGTCATGAGAAACAAAACATCCGAGAAACTTGGGAAAACCTAGATGAATTGGTACAGAATGAAATGATACAATAAGGACAGTCACACAATGGCCACAAAGGCATAAAGGAAAGAAATACTGAAAGACTTCAGAGGAATGAAAAGGAAGCGTGCCTCCCTCTTTTCATCAGAGAGGTGGGGGACTACAAGTGTGGAATGAGGTATACAATGCAGATATGTCCAGTGACTGACTTTGTTTTATTTAAATTCTTTGTTACGAGGGAGGGATCTTTGTAAGTTGGAATGAAGTCCTGGAAAAGTAGCAAGTGATGAAAAAAAATATAAGTGAAATTGAACAATTAATTGAAAAAATTGAAAATAAAAAGTCAATATTTTTTTTTTTTAATCTCTGCTTACAACATTCTCCTTCAGGCAGTTAGGAGAGATATTTCTGCTGATTAGAGGAAAGGCAAGTGGAAGGAGGGGACAAGTAGTTCCAGAGAGAGAGAAACAGACACTGCATTTAAACATTTAAAAGACACAAGCCTTACGTCATCTCCTTTCTTTCCTTTTTCCACTCTTGCAAAATCATCTGTGATGTATCATCTCTGTGAATCTGAGAATGAGAACATAGCTGTTAGAGCTGTGAATGGTATCTCTGGTGTGTATGTGTGTGTGCACGTATGTGTGTGTGTGTTTGTGTGTGTTAAGCAATTAAAGTAAAAACAAACTGGACACTAACCAAAACTCAGTTTTCCCTCAGGGTACTTTCTTTCCATTGAATCTCCTAATGCATCATTATACTATTATGATTCACACTTCCTCCTCTGGGATCCTTCATGGATACCTGACCGTGGCATGGGAGCTTCTCTGGCTTCTCAGAGACACAAAGTCTGGCCTTTAATCCCCCAAGATGGAAATATTTCCACTACAAGCGATGGACTGTGGCCATACAAGGGCCAGCCTGGCTAAGGGCACATGATTTCATCACCAGAAGGGGGGCCACCAAGTGATACATTTTATTTTGACTATATCAATTAATGGAACCCTCTCCTAAAATGAAAACTAAAATCTGAGTAGCACTGGCAGAAAGGCCCCCACCAATGGACCAGTAGATACCTTATCCTAGGATAAGGAATAGGATAGATTAAAGAGAATGGACGATAGAAACGAGACTAGAGGCTTGACTCATGAGGAAATTCCCTCTAACAATGCAAATCAACATCTTCTCTGCAGTTTATAATCTTAGGGCTGCCTGGGTGACCAAGAGGTTGTATGACTTGTTCAGTGACACAGACGGATCCAGGTCAGAGGATTCATTACCTGCTCCATCACTACAGCCCTGGGCAAGTCACTGAGCCCCCTGGGCTCCTCCTCTATCAAACAGGGATGAGATGAGGGGACCAGGGATCCCCTCCAGCTTAAATCAATGACCCTGCAGATCTTCTGATGAATTCATGTAACTCACATTTACAGCATTTCATCATTGTCAACTCCCTGTCTCATTCCCCACAATATCCACTGCTCATCTTCTCTTCTCCTCTCCTCCATGACCCCAGCGCCATGCTCACAACAGATGGCTTAGCTTCCTGCTTCCAGGGGAAGACGCAAGCCAGTCAAGGTGGGCCCCCCCAGCCCACTTTGAGCAGTTTCACCCACTCTCTTCTTCTCTCCTGTGGCCACAGAAGGTTAATCCATCTCTCAACAGCAGAGGGACCAAACGTTTGGGTCCATTTGTTGCCCATTGAGGGCAACCCAAACCAAATTAAATGTAAAAGTGTAACAGATTTATGATCATAATTACATAGAATACTATAATTATAATAACATTGTAATTATAAAATAGTCACATTTATAATATATCACAAAATAAAATATAGATACAATTACATTTTTAAACTAAGTCGATATGCAGCCCAGAGGATCCTTTTTCTATAAATGCTCCCCATTTCTATATTAATTTAACACCATTGCTTTAGAACATTATTCCCATCTCCTCCCTCAGCCAGGTCACAGAATTTTAGGATTTAGAGTTGAAAGGGCCTTTACAGATTATCTAGTCCAATCCCCTTATTTGACAGTTGGGGAAATTGAGGCCCAGAGGTCCCGGGACTTTAAGATTTAGAATTGGAAAGGATTTTACAGATTATCCAGTCCAACCCCTTATGTGAAAGATAGGGAAACTGAGACACAGAGAGGCTATATGACTTGGCCAAAGGTAACACAGGATCTAAGCATAGTTAAGAGTCCAACCCAATGGGGCGGCCAGGCAGCACAGCGAATAAAAGCACCGGCCCCAGTGTCAGGATGACCTCGGGATTGAATCCAGGCTCAGATACTTAGCACCATACCCAGAAATAACTGGCCATGTAACCTTCAGCAAGTTACTTAACCCCAATTGCTTAAAAAAAAAAAAAAGAGTCCAACCCAAGTTGAATGATTTACCCAAGGTCACACAATGAATCCTGACAGTGCCTGGACTCAAATGCAGGTCCCCCGACTGCAAATCCACTGCTTTCTCCCCTGTACCCAAATACCTACTAAGACCAGAGCCCTGGAATAAAATAAACTACCTTCTGACTTCCCATTCTTAGCTCATGTCATCTCTGTTTAAATATGCACTTTTCAAAAACAAAGGTACCAAAGGAAAAGCAGATGTGAACTCATACTCAGCTGATGCCCACCAGACCAAGAGAGAACGCCAACCCTGCTGCCACAGAAACCTAGCCAGACTCACTTCAGAGCTCCACATTTCCTCTGGCAGAAATGCAGTAGTCAGAGAGGACAACCAGCAACAGGTGGCTTCTCCTCTCCCCTCCCCTCTTCTTCCCCTCCCTCCTCTCTGTCTCCCTCCCTCCTTCTCTCTCTGTCTCTGTTCCCCCTCCCTCCCCCGTTTGGATAGAGGGTGGGAGGGAAGGGGCACATTATTTTAGAAGCCAACACCAAACAGCTGAGTAGCACTCTCTGGAATGCTGGCTAGAAGCCTTCTACTATATTAATCGAGGTCATTCACCACACTCCTGACCATCATCTGCTCAAGAACAAAGATGCCCCAGCAACACATCCCAAACTGGGCCTTTCCCGATCCCTAGCCAGTCACTCCCCACCTGCCACTCCTATACATTTCCCACTTCCCTGCCCTCAAAACTGCTGGCACATACAATTTGTATTTGCTTGTCTGTGTGTGAACTATTTCCCCCACTAGAATGTAAGCTTCTAGAGGCCAGGTTCTCTTTATTTTTGTCTTAGCAGCATCTCCAGAGTTATACAGTAGGTGCTTGATAAATGCTCATGGAGTGAGTAAACTTCTCCAACTATTCAGGGCCCCAATATAAAGTAATGAAATTTATTTTTAAAAACAAAATGTAGCAGGATTCACAACAACCAAAACAAAGCTGGTCCAAAGTTGGCCCTTTCAGAACCAACTTATGAAACACACAAGAAAACCAAGCATGTTATTTCATATCCACAGCCTCATTTTGTTGCTATTTTTAAACTATCCTTCTTCCTCCCCCCCACCCCCACCCCCAAGCTTGACCACACATCTTATTCACCAGAGCTGACTTCAACTGAGTCTTCATTCTTGCTAGAAATTCCAATGTACATTGTCTTGGGCCAGGACACTGGTGGAACTGCAGAGGCCTAAGCTAACCTCACAGTCAACCACACCACCAGCTGGGACTGAGGACCAGAGAATCAGCACGGCCGTTTGACCCAGTCTGTCCTCCGGCCAAGGGTTCTTAACCTAGGACACAATGACCAGTCCACAGATAAGATTTCAAGGGGTCTGCGAACTTGGGTAGAGAAAAAAAAAACAAACTACATCCACTATCTTTCAATCCATTACCTTTTAGTCACCTTTGAAATCTTAAGTGTTTTACTTCATGCACTTAGTAATCTCATGCTGAAGAGTTCCACAAGCTTCATCAGCCGGCCAAAGGGGCCACCAGCACAGAGAAGTTAAGAATCTTGTCCTGGGCACACTGATCTGGCACCAGCCACAGATTATCCATCCTTAAAGCCCCACTGCCTGTGGAGATATCCAAAAGACTGGAGGCCCGGCCTCTCTAGGCAATTCCAAGATGGGGCCCAGCGTCACAGAACTACACGAGGTCTGAGCTGGCAGGATGCACTGAGACTGTGTAGACCAAACCAGAATGGGACAAAAGGCCCCTCCCTCACATCCCTGACAAGTCACTACCTCCCAAGGGAGCCCCTTCTGCTTAGGCTGGAAAAACAGGGTCACACAAGCATTATGGAAGAGTGACTGGTCCAGCACTGTGTCACCCACTCCCTAGGCAAGCCAAGGGCTCAAGAAGTCTGGCTTCTCTACAAAGAGAGGGGCATATCTGAGACAGACAGATACACACAGACACACACACTCTCACTCTCTCCTCTCTGGGGCCTCAGGGCCCTTTGCTCACTTCTCAGGTCCTACTCCAGGGCAGAGGTGCCAGTCTTCCTTTCTGAAAGTGATGTGGGCGGCTAGGTGGCACAGCGTATAAAGCACCAGCTCTGGAGTGAGGAGGACCTGAGTGCAAATCCAGCCTCAGACACTTAACACTTACTTAGCCGTATGACCTTGGGCAAGTTGCTTAAGCCCAATTGCCCTCCAAAAAGCAAAAATTAAAAAAGAAAAAAAGTGATGTGGGAGGTTAGGAGTTAAAAACTCTAGGGAGGGTACCCCTGGGGCTGCCAAGGGATAGCAGCTGCCCTTTGCCCCTCATCCTGAAGGAATCGGGATCATACTAAGATTGTTCCAGACTGAAAGAAAGGGGGAAAGGGAGGGAGGAGGGTCTTATGCGGGAACCCGGAACTCCACAGAGAAGAATCAGCAGTGATACACTTGCCCTGTCACTAGGGCTCCTTCCATGAGGGGAAGGAAACTGACAGGTTTAAATGTAAATTGTTTATATTATTACTACATTATTATTATTTAGAAATATTAATGTTATTAGTATCTATTATTAATAATAATAATATTAATCATTATAAGTATTAACTTGTTTGTTATACTAAATGGCTTGTTTATATAAATTATTTAAATTGTTAAAACCATTTAAATATTAAAGACCATTTTTTTAAAAGCTCTAAAAAGGGTGAGAGAAGCACAAATCCTTGGGAGCCAGAAAGGACCTTAAAACCACCTTATCCAACCCTCTCATTTTGCAAAGAGAGGAAACTGACAGTCAGGGAGATGACTTGCCCAACGTCACCCAGCAGAGTTAAGATTTGAACCAAGGGCCCTCTGATGCCACGTCCAGCAGTCTTTCCACCATACCATACCCTAGACCAGCAGGGGGGAGGGACAGTTGAGTCAGAAGACACGGAGTCAAATCCTGATCAGCTCTGACACTGACTAGACGGCGTGTGCCTTCAGCTAGCCATTCTCTTTCTCTCAGTCTCAGTCCTCCCATATATAAAATGGGGATAACAAAACTTGTGGCATCTACTCTTAGGGTTGTTGTGAGGAAAATGCTTGGAGCTGAAAGATACAGAGAAATGTGAATTATTAACCTGTCTTTTGGGCGGTTTTGGCACCTAATAACTGCTGGTGGAAATCAGTTTGGTGCAAACAAAAGAACTGGGGCAGCCTTGCAGAGAACCATAAGGCAACATACTTTATTATTATAACAACAGTCATTAAAAATAATTTCTGAATATAAATTCCAAATCCATTACATTTGAAAATATGCATCACTTCATTTGATTAAATCAACACCTATTAAAATCCCATTTAGGCACTGTGTGATTTGATTCTATCATAGAGGGAAGAATTCTTTTTTGTTGTTGTTAGACCAGAGCTTTCCCTCAAACCCAGCAGGTGATCACGTGTTCTACAACTTTTGGTCTCAGAGGGCTGCCTGTGGGCACTAAGGTACAGTGACTTGCCCAGGGACACAGCAGCAGAACTCGAACCCATATTCTTGTGACTCCAAGGCCAGCCCTCCATATACTAGGCCAATTTGCCTAAGAAAGACTGTGGGAAAAAAAACAATCTTACTTAGAGATGAAAGAACAGTGATGGCTTGTTCTATGTAAAAGAGCATTTTTAAAATACGTGTTTTTCTGTTTTTGAGGGAGCAGGAGTCTCTACTTGTGAGTTCACTGCTACAGGGAGCTCCCAATTGAGGAAATTCCCTCTATCAAAGCATATCTGAAACTGTTCTGCAACTATGGTCTTAGAAAATGGCCGGGAGGGGGTGTCCTGGCTGATCATGTGACCTGTCCCAGGCCCAAAGTCAGCATGTCTCAGAAGCGGGACTTAAACCCAGTCAATTCTATGCATATGTCAACCTTCCTCTCATAGCAGCCCTACAGTGGGGAAGATTGTACATCAATGAAATTTATATCCTTCCCTAAGATGTACAAGAGCCTTACCCTATGGGCAGAATAAAATGAAAAGGTTTGTTGTATTGACACATAATTATGGACAGGCAGTGGCATAGTGCTAGAGCAGGGGTACGGAACCTAAGGCCTGGAGGCCATGTGCGGCCTTCTAGGTCCTCAGGCGCGGCCTTTTGACTGAGTCCAAGCTTTACAGAGCTGATCCTTTTCTGAAGGCGATTTGTTCTTCAAAATTTGGATTCCATCAATGGGCTGCACTTGATGACCTAGAGGGCCAAATGTGGCCTCGAGGAAACAGGTTCCCGACCCCTGTGCTAGAGCCTGAATCCTGTCTCTGTTCCTTTCCAGCTACATGACCTTGAATAAGTCCCTTAACCATACTGAGCCTCAGCTGCCTCTCCAAAACAGGCAGAGTAACTCCCCTCATAAGGCTGCTGCCAGGCTCATGCATGTACAGGACTGTACTTTAAAGTATGACATAAATGCCACTTACTTTTATTACATATTTTCTTTTTTTTTTTTTCCCGCTTTTTGGAAGGGCAATTGGGGTTAAGTGATTTGCCCAAGGTCACAAGGCTAATAAGTGTCTGAGGCTGGATTTGAACTCAGGTCCCCCTGACTCCAGGGCCGGTGCTCTACTCACTGTGCCACCTAGCCACCCCTATTATATATTTTCAAAACTATCTATGGTGTAGTAGATATAGAGCTGGCCTTGGGTTAGAAGGTCTGGGTTTGAGCAGGGCCATAACACAGGGTCATACATAACAGGGTCATAACACATCTCAGCTGTGTGACCTCTTGGCAAGCCCCTAAGACTAGAGGCGGCAGTAAGCACCAGTCACCACATGGACAGAGGAATCTTCCTCATCCAGGAGCCTCTATAGCGACGACATCATGAGTTCAGTCGCTATCCCACTCACTGAATATATCTGCTGGGTATCTAAGTGTTTATGTATTGTCTCCTCCGTTACATAAAAGGCCCTCTAGAGCAGGGGTTATTTTTGACTCTGTATCCCCAGGGCCCAACACAGGGCCTGAATTAATTAATAAATCATTTAATCAATCTTTGGGGTAACATTAGGCAATTTAAACACAAGAATAAAAAGCTAGTGAACAGCTGGTTCCAGTGGCTGGGTTGGGTTTTGTTGTTTTTCAGGCTTTACAAAGGCAATGGCGCCTTGGAATACACAGAAATGTCCATTTTCTGATGTCACCTGCAAGGTCAGCATGAGCTAATAAGTATAAGTGAGACACCCAGACAAGGGGCAGGCAATCTCTCTGCCAGCCACCACTTCGAAGCTTGAAGCCTAATCACAGACTGTTGGAGCCTGAAGGGCCCCCAAAGATCCGAGCATTATTTTCCAAAATAGCCAGTTAGCCACAGCAAAGAGGCTTCCTGACTGAGCTACAGCAGGGTTTTCAGAGGCCCTTTCAAGGAGCTGAAACTGGAGAAGGTCTTACCAAAAAAAAAAAATCCATCCTCAGTGATTTATCTGTAGTCCCTGAAAATGATCTAAGCGTTGTTCAGCCTAACCTTAAACAGGAAATACCTGAAATGACTTGAGCTGGTGTAATCCCTCCAGATTTAAGGAGGAGAGAAAAGAAGGAGAGAGAGGAAAGAGAAAAGGGGAAGGAAAAAGAGAAGAGGGAAAGAGAGGAGAGGGAGAGGAGAAGGGAGGAAGAGAGGGAGGGGAGATGAGAGGGAAGGATGGGGAGAAGGAGGAGGAGAGAGGGAAAGGAAGAAAAGGAAGGAGAGAGGGAGAGAGAAGGGGAGGGAGGGAGAGAAGGAGGGGAGAAAGAGGAAGAAAGTGGAAAGAAAACAGTAGGAGAATGGGGAAAGAGGAGAGGGAGGGGAAAGGGAGGAAGAGAGGAAGGGGAGAGGTGAAGGAGGAAAGGATGGGGAGGAGGAGAAGGAAAGAGGGATAGGGAGAAAAGGAAGGAGAATGGGAGAGAGGAGGGGAGGGAGAGAAGGAGGGGAGAGAGAGAAGAAGGAGAGGGGGAGGAAAAGGGCAGGAGAATGGGGAAAGAAAGGGGAAAGGGGAAGAATCGAAAGGGAAAAATCACACAAACCTGCATCTGTTCCAGTAATCCAGTCAGGGTCTGCAGCCAGGTCATGGTCTGAATGTATTGTTCCGTGTTCATAATCTTGATCTCTGATCTCAGCTCAGGAATAATGGCCCCTGTCCGCCAGCCGTGTTTCAGGGTCAAATCCTGCCAAGAACCAACATGAGTTTCAGGCTTCACTACATCTTTCAGCCACGATCACTACTTGCTCAATGGTTTCTTAATTGCCACAGTTACTTATTAACCAAGCTGGATGAATGAATTATATTTCATTACTAACACAACATGCCCAGCTTTAACCATTTCACCCCCATGAAAAGTTCAGATCCCCGAAGGCCACACTCGAAAAAACGTTCAATGAGCTAATAAGAAGGAAGTCTGTTATGTTAAAAAATAAACATAATAATTAAAGCAATGGATAAACTTAAGTTCTAATAAACATCCCAGACCTGTCACTTCTCTGTGTGACCTGGAAATCCACTTCACCCCTGTGGGCATCGCTTCTTCATTTGTAACAATGAGGAGGTTGGATTCTTAAGTGGCAGAGCTCAGAATTGGGCCCAGATCTTGGGACTTCACACTTTAAAATATTTCCATCCTATTTTCACTCTCTCTTTTTTTTTAGAATTTCCAATAGTGATGAGTTCTTGTCCCTTGAGGGACTTTTGTCAAAAGCAAAAGATCATTTGAATAAAAAATGATCCTACCACAACCGATGTTTTAATATGTTTCTATACAGCTTAAAGGCTTGCAAAGCCTTCTGTGCACCATCTGTACCTTCTGCACATTGCACCCCCTCACAGACCTCTCGGGGGGTGGGAGAGTATCATAAGTATCACCAGGTCCTCTTTACAGATGAGTAAGGAAGGTACTGCCCACGGCCACAATGCTAGGCAAGATCAGAATCTGAGGTCTCACACAGGAGCCACAGATGGGGAGTGAACTGGGCCAGTAGAGAGGAGCCAACAGAGATGAGCCTGGATGGCCTGCGAAGGGGGGTGGGGAGGGCAGAGCTTTCAATATCCCCAAATTGCCCATTGCAAGCTTTACACACTCTCGCTGCTCCAACAGGGAACATCCAATTTTCTGATGAGAAATGGAATGACAAATCAGAGAACGATAGAAAACTACTCAGTAGGCATAGCCGCCTGCAGCTCGTCCCTAAAAATGGCTTGTGCAGGATGGTGAGGGGCTGGCCAGGTCTCGAGCCTAAGACACCACCGTGGGCCAGGGCAGGCGGTGCAGGAGCATTAAGCATCACCATCACCCCCCACACCAAAAACACAGAAAAAGGCTGTGACCAGAAATCAGGAGCACCTGGCTCAAATCCCACCTCAGACACTATGGGCAGTTCACTCAACCTTTTGGTGCCTCGGTTTCTCCATCTGCAAATTGGGAGCAGGGATGGACTCAATGGCCTCCAAGGTCCTTCCCAGTCCTAAGCCTGTATGATCTCATAAGGTCTCCTTATGGGAAAACAGAGACAGAAATCTCACAGGATAGGAAGATGCTGGGTGGGGAAATCTGCATCTGCACAAGAACACACAGATTCACGAAACCTCTGCCCCATCCAAGACACAAGTGCCAGCCCAGCCCATAAAAATGGGAACTTGTGGCATGCTGCCCAGGCTCCCCACTAAGAACATCTGCCAGCTACTCCATATGGGGCTCACATGTATTTCTTTATGTATATATTGTCCCCCTCATTAGAATATGAGCTCCACGAAGGCAGGGACTGTTTTTGCCTTTTCTTGGCCTAGTACACAGGAGGCACTTAATAAATGCTCACTGACTTGACTCTGTATCCCTTACACTAAGCATAGTGTGATAGTACACCATTGTTGGTGGTGTACAGTTGGGTTTGACTCTTTGTGACCCCATTTTGGAGTTTTCTTGGCAAAGATACTAGAGAGGTTTGCCATTTCCTTCTCCAGATCATTTTACAGATGAGGAAACTGAGGCAGACAGGGTGAAGTGACTTGCCCAGGGTCACACAGCCAGCAAGTGTCTGAGGCTGGACTTGAATTCAGATCCTCCTGACTCCAGGTCTGGTGCTGTACCACCCAATAGTAGACAATTCATAAACGCTTGCTAATGTGACTTTTTATCCCCAGCACCTGGCACACAGTAATTGACTAGCCTGCTGACTGACTAACTGACTGAACAGCACTTGAAGAAAAATGGAAATTCCTTAACAGGTGGGAATTGTCCCTATAATGGTCTTCTATCAAAACCAAAAGAAACAAGTCGTACATTAATTCACTTTTCATTCACTAGAAACATACACTGACTCCAGCCCACAGTGGGACGGGGTGAAAGGATGGTTACTCACAGCCAGATCGCTGTATATGTGATCTCCAAAATACAAGACTTTGGACCCCCTCCATCCGGTAAGCTTCAGAAATTCATATAAATTACCCTGTAAGAGAGAAGACACAAATGTCATTGCACGTGAGGAGTGTGGACACATTTCTACACAGCTTTACAAAGCAACAAGCCTCCAGAGAACCCTGGGTTCAAGTCCCATTCTGGCAGTGGGACCTTGGGTCATGTCACTTAATCTGCAGGTGCCCCAGGGAACCAACTCTCTAAGACTAAGCTGTAGAGCAGGTGAGATCTGCATGGATAGAAAGACTTCTACCCCTGGAGTTCCCTACAATAATAAAATCAAAATAGTGACTCAAGCAAAGGAAAAAATTAGGGCATCTAAATAAGTCCCACATACCTCATCTTAGTATTAGAGATCAGCCCAATTGAATGATATTAAATCTGGGCATCCCAGGCCCAAACATGCCCCCTTTACCAGGAGAGGAACATATTCAATCTGCCAGAAACCACTCCAGGTGATGCCTGCTGAATGACACATCACATGAGCAAGTTTTTAAAAGGATAGTTTCTCAATGGTATCTTTAAATCTCTCTTACTATGGAAGCAATATGCATTTAAATGTGACAATTTTTTTTTTGGAGGGGTGAAAGTAGGGCAATTGACTTGCCCAAGGTCAAACAGCAAACGTGACAAATTTAAAGCGAGGATTCAGCAGTTCAAATTTTATTTTTCTTCTACTTAGTATAATAAAGTAGGGTCTTTCAGCTCGTGGCTTTAGAACTGAAAAGAACCTCAGCTGGACCTAGTCCAACACCTTCATTTTTACAGATAGGGAAACTGAGGCCCAGGACGTTGAAGTGACTCACCCAGGGCCCAGAGGAAGGATTACATGAGGTCATATATGTAGAGCTAGAAGGGACTGCAGAGGTCATCTAGTCTAGCCCTCCTGTTTTACAGATGAGGAAACTGAGACCCTTGGGGTGAGTGACTCAGCCTTAGGCACACAAGGCATAAGTGACAGAGCCAGGGATCCTGTGACCCCAAAATGAACACTATTAACACTGTGCCGCATTTCAAACAAAGCACTGATTAAACCCTGAACTGCGCCCAGACTGCTTTCTGTGCTCAGTATTTGCCAACCCTGAAATCAAACAACATGAAGGAATGAACAGAGGCAGTGTGGGAGAGTGGGCAGAGAACCAGTCTTGCAGTCAGGAAGCCCTGAGTTTAAATTCCAACTCTGACAAAGACTGGCTGGGTGATCCTGGGCATGTCCCTTGACTTCTCAATGCCCTTGAAGACGCAATACTCACCTGCAAGCTTCTACGATGTCCTAGAAGAAGGAATTTCTTCATGTGGGAGTTCCCCATACCAATGAAAGCAAAGGTCCAATTTTTTTTTAAATGGATTTGACCCCTTTTTAATACCTGTTTGTAAATCTGCCCTTTTTCCAGCTTGTGGATCTTATCCCAGAGAAGCACGCCTCTTTCAGTCACCTTACGGAATGGTCTAATGAGAGAAGTATCACAACATGTTAGGACATGGTTTTGCTGTTGTTATTATTAATATTATCTCACAATAATAGTTCACACACACATATCACTTTCATGTTCTCAAAACACTTTACAAAGATTCTATCATTGCAGTCTCAAAACAATCTTGGAAGGTAGGTGCTATCACTGCCCCAATTTTACATATGAGGAAATAGCCTCAGTGAGGTTAAGTGACTTGCCCAAGGTCACACAGCTAGTAAGAGTCTGGGGCAGGATTTGAACTCACAACTTGCTGATTTCCAAGTTCAACATTCTTTCCCCTCTCCTACGCTATATGATTCCTGAGTGCTGACAGAAGGATTCTAAGTCTTGAGTTGGGAAGGACATCTGTGGCCATCTGGTCCAACCTCATTTTACTGATGAAGAAACTGAGGCAAACCAGGTTAAGTGACTTGCCCAGGGTCACAGAGCTACCAAGTGTCTGAGGTCATATTTGAACTCAGGAAGATGAGCCTTCCTGACTCCAGGCCTGGCACTCTGTGCCCTATGGCACCACCTAGTTCCATATTTAAAGTCTCTATAAATATGAACTGGCCTCAGAATAACCTCCATAATCTGAAAATGAAAGAGGAAGGAATTATCCATCACCAACCAAGTAGAAAAAGTAGTCCTTGAGGGTGGAGACGGCTTTGTTTGTTTTTATATTCTTGAAGTCTGTCACAGTTTCATGCCAGGAAGAGTCCTTAGGGTTCACACAAGAAGCCACCTGGAAGGCTATGGCCTCGTGGCTGGGAGGATAGTGATTCTCTGCCACACAGGAAAGAAAGCAGGGCTCCCAGGACGTACCAGTCTCTTCCCCAGGCCTCACTGCAGCCATCACAAAGAGAAGAAAGTAGCAGATAGAAGGCCAGGGAAGGTTCTGGTATCCACATACTTCCCAGGTTCAAAAGTTACTCAGCAAGCATTTGTTAATCACTGTCTGTGTGCCAGGCACTCTGCTAAACTCTGGGGGCCTCAAAGTTTATCCTCTAATTGGAAAGCTAACATATAAATGAACGTGTATGTCCAACATGGAATGCAATCTGAGGGTGGTGATTTGGAGAGAAATTAAAGAAGTCTGGGAGGGGCAGGAGGAAGGATGGAGATTCTGAAAACCACCAAAGTTTGATGCGGAACCCCAGAAAAACGCTAGGAGAGATTGTTGAGCATACGTCTAGAGAACACGAAGAGAACAGAGACTAACGAAAGTCAGCCTGGATTCACCCAGTACAAGCTGTGCCACACTCACCGCATTTGCCCATTTTGTGGGGTTACCCACTGGTTCAATGGCAGAGAAAAAATCAATGAAGACACTTGCTAAGCACTTACTACACGTCAGCCACTGTGCTGGGCACTGGGGACCCTCGGCAAGCTCACTTTCTGCATGGTGGACACAAGACACTTAACAAGATCCCCCCTGACATGCTCAAGGACAAATGTGGGCTGACCAAATTCCTAGACAGGTGAAGAATTTATTAACAAATCAGTGTCAGCCCGGAAAAAAATGAATAACAATCATTTGTTAAGAGCCTTCTCTGTGCCAAATGCTAGCCACTTAAGATACAAAGAAAAAAACAAGATGGTCTTTGCCCTCAAGAACAGGTATTTATTAAGCACCTACTATGTACTGTAGGAGGTAGCAGATAAAGCACTGGGCCTGGAATCAGGAAGACGCAAGTTCAAACCTGGCCTCAGACACTTAAAGGCTGTGTGACCCTGGGCAAGTCACTTAACCCTGCTGGTCACAAAGAGTTGGACATGACTGACCAACAACAACACTTACCAGCTATGTGACCCTGGGTAAGACACTTAAACCCTATTTGCCTTAATCCACTAGAGAAGGAAATGATGGGCCACCCCAGTGTCTTTGCCAAGAAACCCCCCTGAACAGAATGGTCCACGAGGTTACAAAGGGTCAGACTCGACTGACTGACAGCATAGACTAAGCGCTGTGCTAGGCACTGCAGATACAAAGAAAAAAAACAAGGCAATCCTTGCATTCTGATCAGCATTTATTCAACACCTACTATGCGCTCAGGAAGCCCAGGCCAAAATGAAACCGTCGTTGCCCATTTTGCACACGTGGCCCTCTATCAGCCAACTTTTTTTCTGAACAACTCAGAGGAAGGCCCTGAAGGCACACCTCTCAGCTGTGCAGAGGACAGGGCTGAAGGGGATAGGGCTCATGTGCTGAATGAATCAGGATTCAAAAATATTTCAACAACCTGGAAGGACAAGCTGAAAGCAGGATGATGAAACGTAAGAGGGAAAGAAAACCTCTGCACTGAGTGGCAAAAAACTCTTCCTTTTCAGACGAGTACTTTCAAAAAAATAAACCACGTGAGTGTATGTGAAAGGAAGCTTGGCGTAACAAAAGTAGGGGGTTTAACCGACTGCAGATTTTACATGACCCCCCAGGGAGAGGTCAGCTGAAAAGAATCCTGCAAACACAGGCAGCATTTGTAAAAGAAATGTTTACACACACACACACATAAGTGCACACACGTTATATACATATATATGTATATTTACCCAGAATAAGGGAAGTAAACTGGGCTCCCAGGGGCTTCTGCCCCAATCTTGACCAGTATAGTAAAAGAATTCTAGAAGAAGCACACAGTGTAAGGAAGGGGGAATTGGTGCCAAGACAACCTGAGTCACAGATCTGACTCTGACACAGGCAGGTTGTGTGACAAATTGAAAAGAAGGTGTCATGCTGCATTGGTAGAAGAAATGTACTCACCTGGGAGCTCCCTAGACCAAAGAAATCACAGAGACAATCCCTGCCCCCAATCCTAAAAGAACCATACTTGAATTTATATTACACCACTTTAAGGTTCAGAGAGTATTTTCCTTATAATATTTTGTTTGTTTGTTTGTTTTGCTTTTTGAAGGGGGGAAGGCAGGGCAATTGGGGTTAAGTGACTTGCCCAAGGTCACACAACTAGTAAGTGTTAAGTGTCTGAGTCCAGATTTGAACTCAGGTTCTCCTGACTCCAGGGCCATCAATCTATTCACTGTGCCACCTAGCCACCCCCTTTTCCTTATAATAACCCTGCAAAAGTATATGGAACGCCCAGGTGAGGACACTCCCTCTACCAATGCAAAATGG
This sequence comes from Petaurus breviceps papuanus, assembly GCF_028583685.1. Taxonomy (NCBI): domain Eukaryota; kingdom Metazoa; phylum Chordata; class Mammalia; order Diprotodontia; family Petauridae; genus Petaurus; species Petaurus breviceps. The sequence goes on from NW_027186303.1 coordinate 907,879, forward strand.
CACTTTCTCCGAAGCTCCTGAGTTTTAAGAGCTGCCTGGAACATTCAGTGGTTAAGTGTCTTGTCCAGGGTCACAGAGCCGGGAGGTGTCAGGGGCAGGACTAGAACCCAGGTCTCTCCAAGCCCAAAGCCAACTGTCTATCTACCATACAAAAGCAACTCGGACCACACTCATTATACGGAGGAGAAATCAGAGAAGTTTATTAGCTTATCCGCGGTCACACAGCTCTCTACTATTCCACAGCTGACTCATATCACATCCATTATACAGAGGAGAAATCAGAGAAGTGTAACCTGCCCACGGTCACGTGGCTGGTAAGTGTTCAAGCCAAGTCCTCTGATTCCAAGCCTAGAGCTCTGTCTGCCATCCCATACTTCCCACCATTCTTATTCAGAGTTCCAGGACAAGCCCTGGATTCCACATCTCCAGGCATCTCTCCACAAGAGAGCAAACAGGAGGATGACAAGCCTTAAAAGGACTGAAGGTATTTAATCAGGATAAAAGAAGACCAGGGAGGGTAGATATGGGAGTAGGGAACCAGGGATTATCAATATCCCCAGGCTCATAAAGGACTCCCATGCAGAACAGGGTAAACAGTGTGATTTCAAGGTCAGAATGACCAGTGCTATCATCACAGTGGGAACTCCCTTTATAAATGGTGATCTTAACAGCCAGTGAGAACAACCTCCAATGTATTAGATAAGCCTAGAAATGTTGCCCAGGCTCAGAAAGGTTGCTCACAGAACACCAATGGGTAAAAACTACAGGGAAGCAGATTCTGGTCTCAATCCTTTTCCAACAACTGAAACTCCTACAATCAAATGGGCTGACTTGTCAGGACTGAGCTCCCTGTCACTGGAAGAACTCAAGGAGAGTCTGTTGTATATATGGATTCCCATACTGGGATTAGATTCATCACTATTGTTGTTAAGAGGTTTCAGTCATATCCATGACCCCATTTTGGGGTTCTCTTGGCACAGATATTAGAGTGATTTGCCATTTCCCTCTCCAGTTCATTTTACAGGTGAGGAAACTGAGGCAAACAGGGCTAAGGGGCTTGCTCAGGGTCACAAGGCTAGCAGATTTATCATTAAGATCCTTCTTCTACTCCTAAGATTCTGTATGTCTCATCTTCGTAAAACAAGCTAGACTCTGATCTTCTAATATATGCAACGTTAGCCTAACTGCCAGGCACAGATGAGCTCAGAACCATTCGGATGGATGAGTTTTCATCATTCTCAGAATTCCTTTTCCAAAGGGGTTAAAAAATATATATAAGATAGGACGTTTGTGATCATCAATCAGTTTTGCCAAAAGCCATGCCCCAAACTGAGCTCTCATCCTAGCAGTAAATGCCTAAAACCCTGGGAAAGGAGATTCTCACCTCCGTCGGTCATTGAAGAAATTGGGCTTCTCAGCCTGAACAATGACGACGTCAAACAGATCCCGCCAGTCCTTCCCAACGATGTACCGCATTCCTTTGTCCCTAGAACATTCAAAGCCATGTTAGTCCGATGTTAAAGGCATCCTGATATATCATTTCCAAGTCTTGAAAGAAATTGGACTTAGCCCACCAAGTAAAACCCTGCGGACTTACACGAAGCTGCTGGGGCTATTGGTGATAAGGAACATCTTCTTGCCATGATCCGCCAACTTTGCCAACACCGCTCGGGTCTGCTCAGCGTAGCAGATATACTTCTCTAAGAGAGAAAGAGAGACGTTCACACAGATGTTAAATTCACCAGCCCAGAAGCTTGGAGGAGAGGACTGAACTTGAAAGTCAAGAAGGTTTCAGTTTAAATCCTACCTCAGACACTTGTTAGTTGCATGACCCTAGGTAAGTCATTTTACCTCTTGACCTTGGTTAATTCATCTAGAAAATGAACAGGTTGGACTGTATAATGACCTGACACTAATATTACCACCATTCAGAAACAACCTTCTGGTCAGTATTCCTGACTCAAGTCTCACCCCCTTAAAAACCTGGTCTGACCACACACACACACACACACACACACACACCCCATTTAATAAAACTATTGCCTCCAGGATCAAATATAAATGTAAAATCCTCCACTTGGCTTTAAAAGCCCTCCATACCTCTCCAGTGTTCTCTCTCTTAACTGTCCCCCAAGAATTCTATAATCTGGAGACACTGGACTCTTGGCTGCTCCTCGAGCATTACACTCCATCACTCAGCTCTATGTATTTTCACTCACTGTCCCCTGGGCCTGGAATTTTCCCCTTCCCTGTTTGTGCCTCCTGGTTTCCTTCAGGTCTCAGCTAAAATCCCACCTTCTGCAAGAAACCTGCCCTCATCCTCTTTCAGCTTGGTGCCCCCCTCTAGGCTGTATGCATCTTGGGCGTACATAGCTGTTTGCCGGCTGTCTCCCTCAGGAGAACCCGAGCTCCTTGCGGGCAGGGCTTGTGTGCACTTTTCTTTGAATTCCCAGGGCTGAGCACAGTACCAGCACATAGGGAGGCGCTTAAGATGCTTGTTGGCTGACTAGCCTCTAAATCTATGATCTATAACCCAAAAGGTATTTCCTGAGTGCCTACTGGTCGATTTAACAAGCAGGTTTTTTAGTATGTATAAGTTCCTAGGACTAGTCAAGATATCGGGGAAGGCAAGGAAGGCAGGGCACAAGAAAAGGCTAAGACGCGTCTCATCTAACTGTGTAGACAAAATACTTGGGATAAGCATAGACCAAGGAAGACAATTAAGTATGACAGAGATAGAGTCTGGCCCTGAGATTTCATCGGTATAGAAAAAGTCCAGGTGACGAAATTTCCTTGACCAGCAGACTGGGACCTTCTCCGCCTCTTAAGAGTCTCACAGCAGGGGCAGCTAGGTGGCGCAGTGAACCACCGGCCCTGGAGTCAGGAGGACCTGAGTTCAAATCTGACCTCAAACACTTAACACAAAAACTAGCCGTGTGACCTTGGGCAAGTCACTTGATGCCAACTGCCCTCCAAAAAGCAAAAAAAAAAAAAAAGAGTCTCACAGAGATGCCCAGTGTCACACAGCCAGGATGTGTCAGAGACAGGTCCAATGCTCTATCTACTCTGCCACACTGCTCACACAGATGACAACCACAATAGGCGTTAGCCTAGAAAAGATAAGACTAAAAGGGATGTGGTACCTGCCTTCAAGTCTTTGGAAGGTTATGACACAAAAGGTGGGACTGATGCTATCTCCCTAGCACTGGTCACTCTGCCTCTTACTGGACCAGAGATGTAGACCTTCAAAGCCACCAAGTTCAACCCTCTCCTTTTACAGGCAACTGAGGCAATCAGGGTTTAAGTGACTTGCCCAAGGTCACACAGCTACCAAGTGTCTGAGGCAGATTCAAATGCAAGGGCATCCTGACCCCAAGCCCAACGCTCTATCCATGCTGTTTGGCCCCGGCCCCAGAGGGCAGTACCAGGAGACAAATTTAGACGCAGCGAAAGAGCAAATTCAAGTTTGATGTCAGGAAAATTGTCCTGATGATGAGAGCCGTCTAAAAGTACAGACAGAGGCTGTCTTGGGAATTAGTGGGTTCCCTCTCACCAGATGTCTTTAGACAAAGGATGGAGAAACTGTTCTTGAGTATACTAGAGAGAGGATTCTTGTTCAGAGAAAGCCTGGATTTCAGGGTCACTAAGATGGGCCAATTCTAGAATACTCTGGCTAAGCAGGGAGCAACTCAGCATGGCGAAAATAAAAATCTCTCAAATTACAGGAACCTAGAAGAAACCAAAACCCAGAGGGAACAAGATAAGGACCTATCATTGCTGGCCAGGCCTCTCTGCTCCTGGACTTGTCCAAGAGATGCTTTCTATGAGCCTACATGTGATGCCCTAACATCCCAGGGAGGCAAACGTACAGAGAGACTCATATGAACTGATGCAAGTAAAACAATATGTCCAATGACTACAGCAAGGGAACTGAAAAGAAGAACCACAAAATAAAAGAAAATAAATGTTGGAAAATTCTCAAGAATAAGCCTGGCCCCAAAGAAGGCATAAAGGAAGATACCTTGATGTCAGGAAGATATCGGGAAGGAGAGGAGGGGCAGTCATACTATTTCATGTAATGTCACGACTCCTCATTTATTCTTTTTAAAGTTTTATTTTTTTACTTAAAGTAAATATTTGCTGGATTTTTCCCCTTCTTTTAAAAAAAAATTTTTTATTATTATAAAGAATGGTTTTACAAGTAGAAATATGGATGATGATGAAAAACAGAAGGTCTCAGGGCAGCTAGGTGGCGCAGAAAATAGAGCACCGGCCCTGGAGTCGGGCGGACCTGAGTTCAAATCTGACCTTGGACACTTAACACTTACTAGCCATGTAACCTTGGGCAAGTCACTTAACCCCAATTGCCCTGCCTTCCCCTCTCCAAAAAGCCAAAAACCAAAACAAAACAGAAGGCCTCAAAATCAAAGAAAGCCTAGGGAGTGGCTTGCACATTTCAGAGAAGAGGAGCTATCTCTAGCCTCAGCTGTGCCCATCACAAATGCATGGGCATGCTGCCCTCAAGTATGCCCACTGCATCAGACTGAGCTCAGAAAGCAGGAGCCGCCGTAGACAGACTACCCCAGGATATGAACAGGAAGATGAATCCAGAAAGACAGAGATACAGGGAAGGTGGCTCTGCTCTCGATTCATGGTGTTTGCAAACTCCAAAAGAATCTTAAGTCCCTAACTCTAAATGACCAAGGGATCTCAGAGACCATCCTGTCCAACCCTCCCCCCACCAAATTTTACAGAAGTGGGCACCTGAGGCCTAGGAAAGGAAAGCTAGTGGCCAAGAATCACTCAGCTAATAAGGACTAAAATCAAAATTCAAACTGAGATCTCAGGACTCCCAGCCTGGGCTCCTTCCTAAGCAGGCAACGTGACAAGACACACATGCCCACAGGTGCAGGACAAGAGGAAAGCAGGAGGCACTTTCTCAGAGAATGTGAATTCTGAATTGTTGGGTTGCGGGGGAGGGGGCCTAGTCCTTCCTTTGTTTTCCCTGCCTTAGCTCAGTGCCTTGTGCTTAATAAGTGCTAGTTGACTCGACTCACCAATGTCTGCCTCAATCGCTCTGTACATGATCCCTTTGATGTGGACATCTCTGATCGAATCCTGGCAAAAGATTGATAAAACTTTTAATCAGCCAAAAAAAGAACACTGAACAGTTGTAAGACACACAAGCTTGAATCATTATCCAATCTAACCGCCCCTAGAGTAATTACTGTCTCGTCAACAGTTCTGGCAGCACCTAAACACTAGTTTCATTCTCAGCTTTGTTCTTTTCTTTAAATACCTCCTGCTGCTGGGGAAAGAAAAAAAAGCCTGTACTTTGATGTGCATCGGTTTCAAAGCAATGGTGACTGAGGGATAGAATTTGCAACTGATTGAGCCCTCATGGTGCTGGACAGCAGCCAGGCCTGCTTCGTGGTCACCAGAGGAAAGAGAGAGCAATTAGTTCAAGATAACACAGGATCACAATTCAGAGCTGGAAGGGACCTCAGAGGCCATCAAGTCCAACGTGTGCATTTGGGAAAACTGAGGCCTATCACTTGACCAAGCTAGCAATACACAGAGTCAGAACTTGACTTCAGGTCACAGAAACATGAACCTAGAGGTGGAAGGGACCTCATCTAGTCCAACCTTTCATTTTAAAGATAAGGAAACTAAGTCCCAAGGAGTTTAAGTGACTTGCCCAAGGTCACAAAGGAAAAAAACAGCAGGGTTGATATTGGAACCCTGACTCCAAAGCCATGTGCCCTACATCAAGCTCATCTTTGAGTTTTTCCCTAGTCCCCAGTGATACAATCCCACCCCACCACTGTAGCAGCAACCACACTGACATACCCAGGATGGCTGCTAGCACAGGTTCTTAGATCTGCTTTACTAAGAAAGATAGCTATTTAAGGGGTCAACAATTTTTTTTTTAAATTGCATTCACTAGTTCAGGGGAAAAGTCAACATCCTGAACTTCAGAGAAAATATAAGCAGAGAAATAAAGACCAACAGACAGGGCTCTGACTGCCTGAATCAACTATACACTTTACATACATCCCTGAATGGAGAGAGCCTTTCCCATCTGAGCAGTGGGGGAGCTCTGAACATACTCCCACTCAGAATCTAGACCAGAAATCACAAGATCCTTCTCATAAGCAAGCCCCCAAAGCAAAATACCAATTAAGAGTATACATACATATACACTTCTCAGAGTCAGAAGGCATCACAACCCTTGTGACTCAGGGCCTAATTAGAAATTAACAAAAGGTGTGAAAGCCTTCCTGCCAGCAAGCCTCCCCTAAGAAGCTTCCCTTAATGGGCTCCACCTGAGGCCAATTAAAAGATCTCATGTCCTATTAACATTACAACCACTAGCAGGAAAAGAGAGGCCAGTTTACCAAACACAGACCTGGAGGGCCGAGAGGCTGGCTGCTAAGGAGTTCAAGTCCATTTAACACGGCAGCACTGAGTCAAGCTACAGGGGCAGCTAGATAGCACAGTAGATGGAGTACCCAGCCTGTAGTCCCAAAGACTCATCTCCCTGACTTCAAATCTGGCCTCAGACACTTACTAGTTATGTGACCCTGGGTAAGTCACTTAACCCTGTCTGATGAGGATCTGTAAAATAAGCTGGAGAAGGAAATAGCAAACCACTCCGGTGTCTTTGCCAAGAAAACCCCAAATGGGGTCATGGAGAGTCAGACATGACTGAACAACACCACCACCACTATGTTAAATGCTACAGAAAGGTGCTCTAGCATGAAGAGCTGTGGCAGGCTGCAGGCAATAAGGAATCTTGCATGGAAATTAATTGGTCACCAACCTAGAAATCACTAATTCCCAAATTCACTTTTCCACATAGGTCATTGCTTTCCTCTCTTTCTAGGTTTAAAAACAAAAAACCAGGCTATCTGCTCATATAGAGACAGGATTATTGATTAAAATATCAGGCATGGGAAACGTGGCCTCATATGGCATTCTAGGTCCTTGGGTGCAGCCTTTTGATTAAGCCCATTTTACAGAACAAATCCTAAAAAGGGGATTTGTTCTGTGAAGTTTGGATTCGCTCAAAGGGCCAACTTGAGGACCTAGAAGGTCACATGTGACCTCGAGGCTGCAGGTTCCCCACCCCTGGTACTTTCCTTTCACTTAAAGATATTTTTTTTCAAAACTGAATGTTGTATAATTGTAATAACCAAGCTTAGCCCCAAGAAGAGTTAAGAAAACGTACCTTCTTCGAGTCAGGAGGACCTGAGTTCAAATGTGGCATCAGACACTTAACACTTACTAGCCGTGTGACCTTGGGCAAGTCACTTAGCCCCAATTGCCCTGCCTTCCTCCCTCCAAAAAGCAAAAAAAAAAAAAAAGGCCAAGGGGGAAAAAAAAGAAAATGTACCTTCTTTGTAGATGTGGGGGACTAGGGGTATGGAACAGGCATATACCATCAAACTCAGCTTTGGTTTGCTTTGCTGAACTGCTTTTTTAATTGTTATAAGCGATAGTTCACTAGATGTGAAGGAAGAAAGGATCTACTCAGAAATGGAAGTGATTTTTTTTTAAGATATCAATAAAATGGCAGGGAGGGATCGTATTATAAAATTGTAATGATCAAGCTTGGCCCAAAGAAGAGATAAGGGAAAGAACCTCCTGTCCTTCTTTAATGAGGCAGAGGACCATGGGTAGGGAACACCACATACAATGTCAGATTTTTAAATGTATTGGCTGGGCTTTTTTTCCCCTCTTTTACTCTTTATTTTAAGAGAAGTCTCTCTGAGAGGGGAAGGAATATATTGGAAAATTTTAGTGATATTAAAAAACAAAAGATAGAATTTTTTTAAAAGAGAAAGGAAAGGAGGGATATAGGGAGGAGGGGAAGGAAGAAAGAAGGGAGAGAGGGAGGGAAAGAGAGAGGGAGGGAAGAAAAAGTGTTCATCAATTGGGTAATGTTGTATAAGAATGTAGTGCAATATTATTGCACTAAAAGAAACAATGAAAATAAAGAATGTGGAAAAACTTGACATTTATATGAGCTGGTACAGAACCAAGAAAATAATTCCTCTGATGTGACGGGGTCCTTTAAAAAGCCCAAGATTCTCAAGCAAATGAAAAAAATCTAAATTCCCCAAGAATATGTTTAAAAACCCAAAACTGAGAAATGAGTCAAAGGTCTTTCCATCTCCTCAGCCAAGCTGAGCCAAAGGAGCAGTTCTCTTCACGGGCCCCTTTCTCCTTCTCCCCTCCCCCCACCCCATCTCAGCCTCAGACACAACCTTGACATCCTTGTAGAGATGCACAGGCTCATAATCAAGGTTGTTCTTCAGAAAATACTCATTGACGCAAGAAAGGAGGGTCATCTCTGGTAAGGAGAAGATGTCCATGAACTGCTTCATCGTGTTTCCTTGAGAGCTCTGAAGACAAAAAAGGAAAGGGAGGTTTTAAAAGAGCTGAGACACAGCCCAACGAAATGGAGGACAAAATGGATCTGGTCACTTCCCATCTACTCAGCTTTGGACAAGTCACTTAATCTCTCCCTTTCCCGGTTTCATATCTTGGCTCCATTACTTATCATTTGTGTGACCCTGGGTAGGTCTCAACCTTTCTTGACCACAGCTTCCTCATCTGCAAAGGGGGATGAAGATAAGCATTTATATAGCACCTACTAAGTCCCAGGCACTGGGCTAAGTGCTTTACAAATATTATTTCACTTGAAAAAAAAAATAAGGATATTAGACTAGAGATGTCAAACATGAGGCCTGCTATACTTTTAAGTGCAGCCCAAACCAGATTAAAATGTCCCTAGGAAATATTTAACAAAATAAATAAAATACAACAAAACCTAGATGATGTTCATTTGTGGTTCTCTAAGTCAATGTGTGGCCCAAAGGGACCCTCATGAATGATTCAGTGACCCCTGTTTCTATCGAAGTTTGACACCACTGGACTAGATGGCGTCCAAGGTCTATTTCCATGAGTCCACCTGTACAATCTCAGGTAAATCACTTCACCTCTCTGGGACCACCTCTAAAACAAGGAAGTCTAGAGCAAAGAAGGGTCTTAAACACTGTTTTATGTCATGGACTCCCAAGTCTGTGAGCCTCTGCAAAATGAAGTGTAACCTAGGAATATGTTAATCCATCCATTGTTTGTTTTTCACTCATGTTCAACTCTCTGTGACCCCATTTGGGCTTTTCTTGGCAGAGATATTAGAGTGGTTTGCCATTTCCTTCTCCAGTTCCTTTTTTTTTTTTTTTAAAGCAATCAGGGTTAAGTAACTTGCTCAAGGTTACACAGCCAGTTATTTCTGGGTGTGGCGCTGAGTATCTGAGCCCGGATTTGATCCAGGTCATCTCGAGACTGGAGCCGGTGCTCTTACTTGCTGAGCCACCTGGCCGCCCGTAAGCAATTGGGGTTAAGTAACTTGCTCAAGGTTATACAGCCAGGTGTTTCTGGGTGGGTGCTAAGTGTCTGAGCCCGGGGTTCGATCTCCAGGTCGTCCCAACACTGGAGCCAGTGCTCTTACTCACTGTGCTACCTGGCTGCCCCTCTCCATTTCCTTTTACAGATGAGGAAATTGAGGTAAGCAGGGTGAAGTGACTTGCCCAGGGTCACCCAGCTAGAAAATGTCTGAAGCCACATTTGAACCCAGATCCTCCTAACTCCAGGTCCAGCTTTCTCTCCACTGTGCATTTAGCTGCTCTCCACTGGACACTCCTTCTCCTGGCCAATTCTCCAAAGGCAGAAGTGACACTCCATTACTGATATTTGCCAGAAAACATTTCTAAGGCCAAAAGAAAAAAAATGCTAATCTTTTCCCAATTACCTTTCCATAGAAGTCACTCATTTGTTCAAGGGGCACGTGGGAGCCTTCATACATCTCAATGACTTCTTCATCAGGGACAACACTAAGCCCTCTGGTAATAAGAAGGGAAGACAGTTCAGTGACTAGAGATTTCTAACAGATTCTCCTTGGGAATAGAGCCCTAAATGACTCCCAGATCCCACACTCCCAAACAAGGAAGAATTTCCCTCCCCAGACCTATCACTGAGTGGTCTGAAGCTAGTTGACATCAATCCCTCAGTTTCTTCATCTGGAACAAGTGGAGAAGACAAACTTGCTACTTGCCAACCTCAAGGAGACCGAGGTTCTATATCTTTAAAACACGATTGAAAATGTGGCAGCTTGGTGGGCTATTTAAGGAGCTGGCCTGGAAGTCAGAAAGACCTGTGTTCAAATCCTCCTATATATGCTGTGTGTTATTATGGGCAAGTTGGTTGACTGCTCATTGCCCCAGAAAAGGAGGTAGTTCATTCTTCGTTTTCAAAGAGGACCAATGACATCATGAGGGTGATGTCCTGACATGTGTGAATTGGATCTCCTTTTTTTTTTTTTGCTTTTTGGAGGGCAATTGGGGTTAAGTAACTTGCCCAAGGTCACATGGCTAGTTGTGTGTGTGTGTGTGTGTGTGTGTGTGTTTGTGTGTGTAAGTGTCTGAGGCCAGATCCGAAATCAGGTCCTCCTGACTCCTGGGCTGGCACTCTACTCACTGCGCCACCTAGCCACCCCTTCCTTTTTTCTTTGGTGTGGCAAATGGGGTTAAGTGACTTGCCCAGGGTCACAAAGCTAGTAATTGTCAAGTGTCTGAGATCAGATCTGAACTCAGGTCCTCCTGACTCCAGGGCCAGTGCTCCACTTGGCTGCCCCTATGAAGTAGATTTCAGTGAGGCAGAGTAGACTGCACAAAGTCATCAGCCCCACTCTCTCTTCCAGGGCCATCGGAAGTCAATGAGGTAAGATAGAAAGTCAACACAACTGGCGTATCCATAGTGATGAAATCCAGGCTCCCGGAATTAGCCAAGCAGAAATACTATGTAATAAGGGCAAGGGTCTGGAGCAGTTGTCACAGACGCCTTTACAGGAGCAACTGCCTTGGAAAAAAAAGTCACAACGCACATTAGAGATGAATTTCCTCTTACCTGTACACAGTTCCCAGCTGAATATAATGAAAAGCATCAATCTTCATCAATATGGCCTTTAAAAACAAACAGTTTACACGGTCACTTTATTATATATTTAAAAGGAACAGCAACTTGTATGTAATGGATTTGCAGCTTCATGTACAATCATCCGTTTTTATTATACTACGTTATGGAAATGCTTGTTTTATTCCATAAATTAAAAATAAAATAATTTTTAAAAACAAACAGATAAACAATTCAGAATTATCTCTATGTTTACTGAAAAGACTGCATTTGTCTCGGAAGGACAGATGAATGATGTCACTACAAATACTATAACCATTATCTTTCTAAAATAAGGAAGCAAACTATCTGCTTCTGATGAAGGGCAGAGGGAGAAAATAAGCACTTATATGGTACCATGTGTGCTGGGCACCATGCTAAGTGCTTTACAAGTATTATCTCATTTTGATCCTTACAACAATCCTGGGACAGGTAGGTGCTGTTATTATCCCCATTGTTCACCTGAGAAAACTGAGGCAAACAGAGGTTAAGTGACTTCCCCAGGATCACACTGCTAGTAAATGCATGAAGCTTCTGATAAGACATGAATAATGATTTTACCATTATAAAGGTGCTAGCCACTTTCTGGGTCTCCATTTCCTCATTAATAAAAGGGAGAGGAGAAAGGGGTTGGGGTAATGGCCTCTGTGGCCTCTTAAGGTCCCTCTCAGTTCTGGATCTATGTATGTTTCTAGGACTCCTCTCTCTGGGCCTCAGTTCCCTCATCTGTAAAATGAGGGGGTTGAACTCAAGATCTCTCAGGGTCCTTTTCCAGCTCTACCCGGGCAGCCTCAGTCAAGTCATGTGGTTTCTCTGGATTTATCTCCAAATAAGGGGCTAGAGCAAGGAATCCTCACCATTTCTGAACCCTAGACCCCCTCTGGAAGTGTGGTGAAGCCTACCCCACCCCCTTCTTAGAATCATGTTTTCTTTTGTTTTGTTTTTTATTCATAATTCAAGGAAATGTTCAATTTCAATTAGGTTAGGGACAGTAAAGATGTACCTTCTTTTTCCTATCCAGTTTCACAGACCCCTCCGAAATCTATCCATGGACCATCTTAAAGATCCATCATAAGCAGGCAGGTTAAGAATTCTGCACCAAGGGAGCTCTAATGTCCATTTTGGTTCTATATCTGTGATTCTGGTGACCTAAGGCAGATCACCTCCCTCTTTGGGCTTCATAGGTTTGAACCAGAGAATTCATCCTGTCATTTCTAATATATGTCTAATTTTCTTTCTAATATACTGTCAATACCTCTCATCACTGTGGAAGCCCCTCCAGTAAGATTAGCTCAACCTCTCCATATCTACCCTCCATCCTGGATGACTTCTGTCCATGTCTCTCCACTGCTATATTACAGTGAGTCCTAAAACAAAAGGCACTCTCTACATAAGCGTGTGTATACGCATGCATATATCACAGATGTATCTATCTATCTATCTATCTATCTATATGGCAAAAACCAAATGTTGCAGTAGAAACTGACATTCAAAGCTTGGCAGGTTCCAGACACTTTTGTCTATTAATAAGTAACTGAGTCCTACTCAAAGGACGAAGATTGATGCTGTGAATAAATCTCTACTCCAAATTAGTCCGTTTCTTTCTTTTTTCACATGGCCTCTTTGAAAGAAATCCTCTCCAAAGTCATTTTGGATAATTCATACTAATTACCCCAAAACGCTAACAGAAAATCACTGAAGATCAATCCATACTGAGTAACAGACAAAGGATGAAATTGCCCCATTTTACAGGGCAGTTATTGAGTCATGTACAGAGTCTAATTATAACGGAGAGGAAAAAAAAAGAATAAACCTACCCGGTGTACGTCATAATGGAGACCACGAATGGCAAAATTTGGGTCGTATTCATAGTTTCTTATCTCTGCAGGATACTAAGGAAAAGGGAAGGAAAATGGCTTTAAATTACTGGCTATGCAGGGGGGAAATGTACACACAACACAATTTTAAATTTAACCTAAATTGTTAACATTTTCTCTATGACTCTTAAACATAGACAAGCAATAAATCAAATTCTGATTTGCAGCATTTGCTGATTTCCAAGATGATAATATTTACACCAAAAATTTAACAATAAGCTCTCCCAAGTCAGTTGCAGCTGGCTCTAGTACCCATCCCCCTGATTAGACTGAAAGTCAGAAGCCCTGGGATCCGGGTCCTTCCATTTACTTACCTGGGTGACCTTGGGCATGGAACTTAATCTCGGGGATCTTTGTTTTCTGGCCCCTGGGAAATAAGGGGGTTGGATGAAAGAACCACTGAAGTCCCTTTCCAGCTCTAGATCAATCAACCTAAGTCAGAATGATGACCTCTGAAGTCCCTTCCACCTCTACAACAGATACAGTGATCATTTGGTAAATGTCTTCTAAAAGCCAGGAACTATTTGAGGTACTAGGGATACAGGGCTAAAACTCAATTGTTCTTGTCCTCCAAGAGCTAATAGTCTATAGGAAGGGTACAGCATCTGGCAAGATAAATACAAAAGAAATTCAAAACAAACAAGAAGTCATTTTAATGGGGTGGGGGGTAGACTGAAATCACCAATAATTGGAAGGAACAGGAAAGGTCTCTGGTAGAGGGTGGTATTTGAACTGGGTCTTAATGGGAGCTAAGAGATTCCAGAGGTAGAGGTGAGAAGGTGGGGCAGGCCAGGCATGGGAAACAGCCTAAGCAAAAGCTGGGAGGGAGAAGATGCTTTTTCATCCACTCTTTGAGGATTTTATAGCAATGATCTCAATGTCATTGTTACAAATATTACATCATTACAAATATTATTCATCATTGCATCCTAAGTATATTTAAGAAGATACCACAGTGGTTTACCATTTCCTTCTCCAGCTCATTTTACATATGAGGAAACTGAGGCAAACCGGGTTAAGTGACTTGCCCAGGGTCACACAACCAGTGAGTGTCTGAGGCTACATTTGAACTCATGTCTTTAGGACTCCAGGCCGTCTGTTCTATCCACTGCACCACATAGCTGCCAAAGAGATTAATATTAACTAGCATCTAGACAGTAATTAAAGGTTTGAGATTGTTGAAACAACATTCACATAATACTTTAAGGTTTGCAATGTCCTTTATAAATATCATCTCATTTGATCTTCATAGCAATAGGAGTTATTATTAGCCCATTTTACAAGTGCAGGAACTGAGGCAGAGAGTGATTTGCTGAAGGTGATACAGTTACTAAGTATCTGAGGCTGAATTTGAATTCTGGTCTTCCTGACTGCAGAGTCAGCTTTAAACACTTTGACACAGGATTCCAACTCTGACTCTGATGATGTCTATGTGACCCTAATCAAGTCACTTAATCTCCTAGTGCCTCAGTTTCTCTATCTGTAAAATGAGGAGTTGGATCAGATAACTCCTGATTATCTGTGGTCATCAAGGCCATACTCCTTTCAATTTTACATCTCACAACCCACCCAGGAATCAAACTCTTATTTAGCCCCCAACTCAGTTTTATTTTTCTTTTAAGCTCTGCTGAAGCTGCTCCAATTTGCATAGATGTCTTAAAGCTAAATCAAAAGCCAGCACAATTTCTGGTGCAGAAATAGCCTCTCTATTAAAACCTGAGCCACAGGATGGGTGCAACAGCCCTGGCCCCACCAGGCTGCTAACAGCAATCAGCCCCCAAAGCTCCAGGAATCTACAGGTCCAGCACCTGTTTACAGAGCCTGGGCAAGGTCAGCATCAGGTTTCCTCCCTACCAGAGCATTGGCAGATGTATATTTAGCTATTAACCTTTACGTTATAGTTTGGCCCCAAGCCCAAACACATCTCAGTTATCACAAGTGTCCTTATTAATGTACCCTAGCGACAGCAAAATATAAGTCCCCTCTGCTAGGATATAATGATGATGATGATAACATAGAATATCATAACATATTAACAACAAATATTATCATAACAATAAACATCTATATTATTATAAATCTTGTACAGGTGGCTAGGTGGTGCCATGAATACAGCACTGGCCCTGTAGTCAGGAGGACACTTAACACAAAAAACTAGCCATGTGACCTTGGGCAAGTCACTTAACCCCAACTGCCCTGCCCTCCCCCCTCCAAAATAACAACAATAAATCTCATAAATTTTAAGATTTGCAAAGCATTTTCTACACCATTATCATAAATATCATAAATTTTATATATAAATCTTATAAATTAAAGTACTTTATGTATCATTATTATAAACCTTATAAGTTTTAAGGCTTGCAAAGCACTTTAGAAAGTGCTTTGACCTCATTTGATCCTCCCAACCATCCTGGGACATCAGTGTTATTATTATTCCCATTTTACAGATGCAGAAACCGAGGCCCAGAGGTTTTAAGTGAGTTGCCCCAAGTCACACAAGATAATATAAAACGTCAGAGTTGAAACCAGGTCCTCAAACTCCTGGACCATAAGCTAATGAGACAGCTAGAATCAGAATCTGACTATTCACCCAACCCACTTTCAATGAAGCCAATCCACTGGCTAGAAAGTCAAAGAAACAAGTACTGGCCTAGTATGGAGGAGTAAGTTTCTTTCGCCTCAGTCCTTAAAAGGGGAAGGAAGGGAAGGAGGAAGGGGGGGAGGAAAGAAGGGAGGGAGAAAGGAAGGGAGGGAGGGAAGCTGCAATCTGCAAGCCCAGCTTACCCGATGCTCATTGATGAGGAGGTCCCGGGCAGCATTGAAGATGAGGGTGTGGAGGTGCTTAGAATAAAATACAAGGGTATAGTCATAATCGAAGCCATAGATTTCAATGTCTGACAGGCTCATTTCATTGTTGGAGAAAATTGCATCTGGATTCAACAAGTTGCTCATAATTGAAGGAACCAGGTCTGAAAGTAACAGAAAAGGAAAATCTTAGCTCTCATGAAGATATAATAAATCATGAGTCCTGAAGGGCAGTTGGTATTTCCCAATAAAGGAATGGACAAGTGAATCATAGAAGAAGGGTTTTGTTTTCTCTTAATTGAGTCACAAGATAAACAGTTTTGTACTTAGGAGAGGAATTTTTCAAATGTATTCCAAAGCCTTCCAACTAGACTCCCTTTCCTGAATCTTCACAAATGTTTTATGCTCACTGGTCCTTAACAGCACAAACACATCCCTCTTAATTGCTGCTTTCCCATCTCTAGGAATTCTGCTTTGCCTCAAGTATGAATAATTGACTCAAATCAATCTTCCTAAGGCACAAGGGAAACCACATCCACCCTCACTCAAAAAGCTCTCCTGGCTCTCTATTACTCCCAGGCTAAATTACAGACTTTCCGGGCTGACATTCAAGGCCATCCATCTGATTTTTCAAGCCTTATTTCACACATTCACCCAAACTGGCCTAATTGTTCCCCCAACTCCACATTCCATCTCCCAATTCCTAAGTCCATTTGCAAAGTCCTGTAATATATTATCTCCTCATCTCCACCTTTCATAGGCATTTCTATTTCCTTCTATTCCTTTAAGTCTCAATACAAGACTTCCAGGAAGCCTTCTGAGCCCCTCCCCCCAGCCCCACCCCATCTCTCCTGAACTCTTAGCTTAGATGAGGTGTTCTATATGTGGATTTCATTTACCAATGTCATATTAGACCCAAAACATGACATAAGAGAAAGAGTGCAAGATTAGTGTTAGAGGTGCTGAGCTCAAATGTTTACTCTGCTATTGACTACTTGTATCACCTTTGCAAGTCACTTAACTTTTGTGGGGGAGGCAGGGGAGGCAATCAGGGTTAAGTGACTTGTCCAGGGTCACACAGCTAGTAAGTGTCTGAGACCAGATTTAAAGTCCAGGTCCTCCTGATTTCAGGTTTGGTGCTTCATCCACTATCTCACCTAGCTGGCCCCCATTTAACTTTTTAAATTCAATTTTCTTACCAGTAAAAAAAAAAAAAAACTAACCCCAAAAGGGTTGGAACAGGCAACGTGGCAGAGTGGAAAGAACACTGACCCTGGAGTCAGAGAATCTGAAGAAATCCTGTTAGCAAAGCCCCTCACCTCCCTGGGCCTCAGTTTCCTCACCGGTGAAATGAAAGTATTGACCTAGATGTTCTCTGGGGTCCTTCCAACTCTAGCATCCTGTGCTCTAGCAAGGAATCTAAGAAGCCAACCTACAAGGAAGGTTGCAAGAGCTAAGATTCAGAAGGGGCTGGAGAGGGCCAGGCTCTTGGCCAACAGGGCCATCCTCTCACCTGGGTGGGACCTGTGCTGGGGAAATGGGGAAGAGCAGAGCAAAACCTTCTTACCAGACCCTGCTATGGTCAAGAGGCAGGCCAAATTCAATGAGTACAGTTGTTCTGGGGGAACTAAATAGAGATAAAGGCATGAAAGATGAAAAGGGACCAAGATCCATAAGACCAGGAGACAAATTTTTACAAGAAAAGCACTTTGGCAGACTGAGCATGGTGGAAAAAAGGTCCCCCTTAGTGATGCAGGTCCTGGATTCAAATCTTGGTTCTTCTTGCTAGGTAATAATATATGTAAAGATAATAGAAATAATACATGTAAAGAGCTTTGAAAATCTTAAAGCATCAAATAAATGCTATCATTATTATTGTTATTATTATTATATTATTAATCCCAACCAAACCCTTGTACTTAACAGATTGCAGGGATTCAATCTAGGAGTGAGATGCAGAGCTAGAAGAGATCTCAAAAGCCAACCCCCTCATCATGCAAACAAGGAAACTGAGGCCTAGAAAGATGATGTGACTTGCCCACAGTCACACAAGGAGCAATGTATAAAAGTTGCTTAAGGTAAAAGGAACTCCTTACCAATGCAATGAAGTTATGTAATGGTTGTATGGGGCTCCTTAGGAGAGCAAAGCTTCCTCCTCTTTGGGGGTCTTGAAGTAAAGATCTCTCTTGTAAAAGGCAGGGGTTCAAGTAAGGGCTGAACCAATTGATGTATGAGGCCCTTTCCCACTCCATGAATTCCAACCACTGCATCAGCATTCCAGCTGAATTTCTCCTGTTTTCATTTCCTTGACCAGCATATCCCTGCATGATGGATTGGATAGTCTCTTATGGACCCTTCCATCTGCTAATTTGTGATTCTAAATCCAACCCCTGGAATCACCTCTGACATCTTTTAACATACTACCTATATCTGAAGGAGACAGCTAGGTGGTTCAATGGATAGAGTGACAGACCTGGAGTCAGGAAGACCTGAGTTCAAATCTAGCCTCAAACACTCACAAGCTGTGTGACCCTAGGCAAATCACTCAATCCTCATTTGCCTTAATCCACTAAAGAAGGAATGGCAAACCACTCCAATGTCTTTGCAAGAACTCCACGGACAATACTGGCACGCTATGAGTTCACAACATCATGAAGAGTTAGACATGAATGAACAACACCTAGAGATAAAAAGTCACATTAGACACTCACTAATCAAGTAATGACATGTTTGTGGTTTTCAAATTTTGGAAGATCTGTTATACAAAAGAAGCATTGGGCTAATTCTATGTGTTGGCTGCCATCTCCAACAATACTTCAGATCACTTCAAGGAAGAGCTTCCTAGACTCAGAACTAGATGAAAATGGGATCGGCTCTCTCTCATCAAGTAGTGATGTCCCCCTGCCTCAGGAAACATGAATGGTGGTGATAGTGATGGTGGTGGTGGTGGTGGTGGTGGTGGTGATGATGGTGATGGTGATGGTGATGATGATGGTGGTGATGGTGATGGTGGGGATGGTGGTGGTGATGGTGATGATGATGGTGGTGATGGTGATGGTGGGGATGGTGGTGGTGGTGGTAGTGATGGTGGTGGTGATGGTAGTGATAGTGGTGGGGGTGGGGGTGGTGGTGGTG
>NW_027186303.1:926814-946564 GCF_028583685.1 Petaurus breviceps papuanus
TGGTGATGGTGGGGGGGGTGGGGATGGGGGTGATGGTGGTGGTGATGATGATGGTGGTGGTGGTGGTGGTGGTGGTGGTGGTGATGGTGGTGGGGGTGGCTATGGTGGTGATGGTAGTGGTGGTGGTGATGGTGATGGTGGTGGTGGTGGTGATGGTGATGGTGATGGTGGTGGTGTTCTTGTTCTTATTCTCTTCTTCCTCCTCTTCCTCCTTTTTCTGCCTTTAGTCCTCTTCTAAGAAGACCAAAGACATAAGGAAGGTGATGCACATGCACATGAATTTGATTTAAGTGACACTGTGACTTCCCTTAATGACACAGACAGGATTATCGTATTAAGCAAGGAGTTGGCCTGTCAGACTTTTGATCAATCAGCAAATATTTATTAAGTACCTACTATATGCCAGGTGCAGAGGATGCAAAGACACAAGTAAAACCCTCCCTGCCCTCAAGAAGTGTATGATTCAGTGACTTATGGTCCCAAAAAAAAAGCCCAAAGATGCCTGTCAAGGGCTCCCAAATCACTCCACAAAACAGGAGCTCCCAACTTTCAGATGTGGAGGAAACCTAATTTTCAAAGACCTCAAAATCCACAAAGAAAAGCAATCATGCTGTTTTAGAGCTTGGAGGGGGCCTGCTGCCACCAAATGAGCCTGGACTAATCGTTTACATATTTTTCTACCTCCCCTCCCACCCCTCAGTAAGAACAGGAATGAGAAGGACAAATTTAGAAAGCTGATCCCCTATTTATAATAAAGATGAGAGCCAGAATCAACAATTAGATTAAAAACACAGCTCGGCTCATTTTACCATTTGCCTACAACATAATTCAAACATGGCCCCTGAGAGACCTCTGCAGCTGCTGCCTCTCAATGAGCAGTATAATAAGCCTGTGAGTGCCGTACTCCAGCAGCTAACCCCATAGCATGGGTTCTTAACTCTTCTTGTGTCATGGGTCCCTCTAGCAGCCTGATGAAAACCTTGGACCCGTTCAGTTGATTTCAGCCATGTCCCACTCTTCATGACCCCATCTGGGACTTTCTTGGCAAAGACACCAGAGTAGTTTGCCATTTCCTTCTCTGGCTCATTTTACAGATGAGGAAACTGAGGCAAACAGGGTGAAGTGACTGCCCAAAGTCACACAGCTAGTATCTGAGACCAGATTTGAATTCAGAAGATGAGTCTTCCTGACTCCAGGCCAGACACTCTATCCACTATACCACCTAGCTATCCTTACAATCAAACATATAGGATTGCAAAGGGAAATAAAGGTTAATGAAAATAAAAATGTTTTTCTTCCATTAAAGTTCTTCCTGAAATCTAGCCACAAATCTCTGGTGGTCCATGGACCCCATACTGAGAACCTCTATGGTACAGCGCTACAGGGGCTGAAGCACGAGATGTAGAATCAGGAAGACTTGAGTTCAAATTCTGCCTCAGACACCTACTGGCTGTGGGACTCAGACCATGTGATTAAGCTTCTCTCAGTAAAATTTAAAAAATAATAGCACCTAGCTCACACAGTTACTGTAAGGATTACATATGCACAGTGCTTTACAAACCTCAAAATGTTATATAAATTCTAACTATTGCTGGTATCATACTGACATTGGTTTTTCCTCCTTAACTTAATTAGGAAATCACATAAAAAGAACGCTTCCAAGTAATTTCTAGAGAAAACATGGTGATTTTTTTAATAAAAAAAAACTACCAATTAAGCCTTCCTAATTTCCATCCTCACCAATACTAAGCTGACAAAGGTACTAAGTCAAATCAAGACTTACAACACAAGAGTTAAGGTCTTTTTTTTTAATATAAAATAAGGACATATTTTGATATTAATTTTTTAAAAATTTTAATTATTTTGTTTTATGTTTAAAAATTAAAAATTTATTAATTTTTATTGATTTTATTAATTTTAATTATCATTGCAAATATTTATTTTCTCCCCCTCCCACTGCAGCACCAATTGAATAATTTTTAAAAGTCAGAATAAAACCCTCAAAGCTAATATTCATAGTCCAGCAAAACAAATTCCCATATTGGCCTTGTCCAAAATTACATGTTCGAAGGATTCTGAAATGAATGATACAGACAGTGGCATATTCCACTACTCCTAGTCCCAGTTAGTGTTCAAAAAAGGTTAAGTAATCATCCTTTTCCCAAAGCCCTCTGCATCAGATCCTAGCATGATCCTAGGGGATTGGGTTATAGCCATAATAAGTGATGGAGATAGACCCAAGTGTTGCATAACTGGCAACTCCAAAGAACTCACTGGAGAAGGTCCCGTGTAGAAGAAGGGAAGTTCCCGAGTCACATGCGACACAGCTTTGGGGGCAATCTCAGCAATGAGGAAGGTGAAGGAGCTGGTCCCAGGAAGTGACCGAGCTGAAGGCCAGCCACAAGGAGCACTGAGAGACAATCTGGTGAAAATAATCCTACCACACAGGGAAAAGCTCCAGATTGAGAGGAGAGCTGGAAGTTATGGGATCAGCAGACCAATAAATTCAGAGTAACCAGGGAGTATAATAGCAGGAACAGCAGCAAGAAGCGGAAGAGGGGAATTCAAAGACCCCAGAGGAAGATCCCCAGAAGATGTTACCTCCAATCAAGCTTCTCAAGTCAAATTTAGCTAAATGCTAGATTAAACTGCCTGGAATGTTGCTGATCCTCAGGAAAAAGAATTCACCAGAAGGAAATGACTTCTGCTGACTTTTATAGCTGTTTAATGCTTGGTTAGCCTTTCTTTTCCTCGGTTAGGCATGCCTGCAGAGAAGCAGGCCCCTCAGGGAAACATAAGCCAAATGCCATTGTGCCCAGTGGCTTATGGGAGGCAGGGGTCTGAGCTACAGAGATCATTAAGAGAAGCCCCTGAGGCTGAACCAAATATACTAGGAGCTGAGATCCAGAGCAACCAGACACATTAAAATTCATAGATTTATTTCCAGGAGTATGTCAAGTGTTCAAGAAAATCCGCAGAGCTTTAGTGAGAGAACATTGGATACACAGTACTTTAAGAATGTCAGAGAGGTTTACGGAGTATAGATTGGACTGTCTGCAAACTTGGTATAAGGGTTGGAAAACCAGCCAGAAAGAAATGTGCAAAAAAGATGGGCAAGACCAACAAAAAAAATAAGAGCTTATCTAGATTTATATATATATATAGTTTGTGTTACATTGTATATGTGTATACACAAATATATCTATGTGTGTATAGGTGTGTATACACACACACACACACACACACACACACCCCTTTCCTTACGTAAGTATTTTTTAAGTCATTCCCTTGTCCTATTCATCAAACACAGCCCATGGCTTCTCCCTCCCTACAGAATGAAGGCCACTCTCCTTTGTGGGTCACAAATTCACAGAATTTCAGAGCTGAAAGAAAGTGTAGGGGTTCCTATCCCTTTGTGTAATCTGGACCCCTCTGGCAGGTCCTGAAACCTATGGACCCCTTTTCAGAATTATGTTTTTAAATGCATAAAATAAAACACCTAAGAAAACAAGGAAAATTCTGTTGAATTAAGGATGCAATTTTTTCTCATTCAAGTTCACAGACCCCCTGAAATCTGTCCAGGGACCCTTTGTTTCCAGGTTAATGACCCTTGCTCTACTGTAACACACATATAAAAAAGAATCCCCTCATACCATTTTCCATCAGCAGGTCTGCTTAGATTTCACTCCATAAATAACATGTCTCCCCTCCTCACCACCCCAAGATAAGTTGATTACCTGAAATTTCATCACTATGCTGATTGACTTAGATTTTGATACTCAACACCACCTCGACTCACCCTCATCTGCTCCTACCTCCTGATTGGAGATGTGGAGGGAGGAGCAGTCAACGTCCCCCAAAGTCTGAGGCCTCATGACCTTCAGATAACTCCCTTTAAAAGCATCAGCTGCTCTGTTTGGTTTGGGGTTGGGGTTTTTTTTTTGGTTTTGTCAAATGTTTTATGGAGTGTAGACATCTGTTGCACTGTAAACACCATTATCTGTAAATTCATAAAGGAGCAAGCCACATTGTCCTCACTGTCAAATGTATCAGGTTTGGCATATATGACAGAGATTAATAAGGTGGTAGTGAGAGTAATATGGTTCCTGAAAATTTGGAAGAGGGTCTTAATCATCTGAAAAGCAAAGCTGTTCACCTTTAGCGAACATGCATGTTCATTGGAGGTACCATATTTTAATTTTAAACAAATAAGAGTGATTCCATTTGGAGATATTTTTTTCCCCTAAGTGAATTTGCGTCTTCATTTTTCAATTATTTTTTACCAAAATACAAATTCACGTGACTCTCTGAAATAGCACTGTTTATTTCTGAGCAAGGAGCAATATTTAAAACTCATTTCTTCTTAGGCTGTTGAGGTGTATTAAATTTGAAGAAGACAATATCTACATTTTCAGCTATGTAATTTCTACTTTGTCATCTGTATTTCCCAGCAGCCTTGACAGCATCTTTTGAACCTTCCTCTTTAAAATCTTCATATTTCATCACTTCAGCCATAATGAATCCCCTTTCAAAATCGGTGTGAATCTTTCCTGCTGCTTGAGGAGCCTTTGGGCCTTCCCTGACAGGCCATGTGCGTACTTCATCTGGGCCTGTGGTGCAAAAGGATTCTAAGCTGCCGTGCTGCATAGCCAGCCGTAAGGGTCTTTGGCAAAGCACTGCATGCCGTGTTCTCTTCCAGATGCTTCTGTTTCTCCTCAGGACTCATTTCATGCAACCTGAGTCCCAAGGCCACACTCAAAGGAAGGACCAAGGGACCTGGGTCAGGCTTGTCTACTTGCTCTAATTTGTATCAACTATTTCTTTCTAATGTTGTTGCTATGGTCAAACATTAGGAAGGTGATGCCACAACAAGCAAGTGAGTTGGATTTAAGTAAGGAAAACAGTGAAGAGTCACCAACCTCACTTTCTCCTCTGGACCCATCTGAGTCCAGGGGCAATCTTTGTAAGGCAGTCCTTTTCTGAAAGGTTAACCAAGTAGATCATTAGTTTTGAAGTCAGAAACTTTGAAGTGCTGATTCAACACTTTGATCTCTTTGTCATTCCAAACATGGTAGAAGCATTCAGGTTTCTTTTCATCTATTATTATTATAATCTTAATCTGGTTATTATCATTAATATCATTATTAATTATTCATCTGTATTTATTTTGCACATTATGTCATATTCAGGTTTTAATTTCTTCTCTTCTCTCACATCTACCTTTTCCAGTACATCTCTTATAGACATAACCATTTCCTCATCTTTTAAGTGGAAGTTCTTCATGTATTAGTTCTGTCTCAAATAGGATCCACACTCCCTTCAATGTGAGTGATATCATCATATTAAAATGATCACATTCAATGAAAGATGGGACAAAAAGGCACTTCCTAGGCCCTGTCCAGCATGAGCACCTTTCACAAGGCCAGCAATATCAACGACATTGAAAAAGGCTGGAATTTTGACGGGGTGGGGAACCTCAATCAAGCTTCATATGACGTTCCCTCCGGACTTTCCACCATCTTATCTTACAAGGTTGCCTTCATCGGAATGCTCTCTGACTTATCACTGCTCTTTCTAAAACTATGATGGGAACCTGAAGATCATCTAACCAAGCCCTGTCACTGTTACAGAGGAAGAAACTCAGGCCTATAGCAATGAAGCAACATGATCAAAATCTCACTGGTACTAGGTTGCAGAAATGATGTTCAACATCATAACCTCTGACACCATCTCAAACATTCTTCCCATCACACAGTGCCACCAAAGTTTGACCCACCCCTCAACTTTTACCATTCACTATTGCCCTACACACAATCTCCATTCCATCTGGAATGGTTCACTGGATGCTGCTATAAATTCTCACTTCTACCATATAAAGACAAAAACACAAATAGTCTTTTTCTTTGACAAATTTACAATCTAACCAAAGAAGATGATAGATACCTATATAGAAGGGTGAAGACTGTTTCAAGTGTGAGAGAATGAATGAGATTTCTGGAGACCCAGGGGTAAAAAAAAAAAAGGGGGGGGGGGGGAAGAAGACCAAACAGGCTCCCAAAGGAGGCTTAAACACCTGGGCTAGAAGGTAGAATGAGGTCAGATTACAGGGACCAGAAGCCCATCATTAGGTAAAGAACCTGATCCACAGAGTTAATGAGAGCATAAAGTCTGGCCTTCACCTTTAAAAGCTTAGCTCCAAAGGGTCATGGCAGATGACAGACATATTTCTATCTTTCATGAATAGCTTTCACCTACGTCCTGCCTGCATCTGTCTATTATTGTATAAAGTCTAAGGGGTAGAAGGGGGATTGGCCAATGAGAGCAGCACATGCACCAAAAATCATTCACTCAAAGGAACATGACTGTTGACAGTGAAATTTTGTTAGTGTTTCAAAGGTGAAGAAACTCAGTCCAGCATTGGGAACGATTCCAAGGATTGCTGGCATAAAGTCCTTGTACAAAGTTTTTATACCTTCACAGGATTGTCTTTAGTGCTTGTTAACACCAAGTTTGATCAAATACAGTCCCTAATAAAGCTATTCCACCAATACAGCTCATTAAATCATCTCTCACTGACAGGCTTAGAGTTCTATGGGGATACTCACAGGGTTCAGTATGTTTGCACAGGGTCACACTGTGGCGTGATATTCAATCGCTTCAAGTCATGTTCAATTCTTCACGATTCCATTTTGGAATTTTCTTGGCAAAGATATTGGAGTGGTTTGCCATCTCCTTCTCCAGCTCATTTTAAAGATGAGGAAACTGAGGCAAACAGGATTAAGTGACTTGCTCAGGGTCACACAGCTAGTAAGTGTCTGAGGCTGGATTTGAACTCAGGTTGTCCTGACTCCAGGGTCAGAGCTCTAACCAATGCACCACCTAGTAGTTGCAGGGTCACACTAATACATAGCTAGTATAAGTCAAAGAGTAGAATTTGAACCTAAGTCTTACAGCCTTTGTTTGCAAAGAATACCTCACCATGCCCAGAATGATGCACGAAACACACACAGACCCTGCTGAAGCAAATAAACTGAATCACTCTGCATCGTATTGAGGAAGCCAGCTCCATTAGAAACATATATTCATTTATCAAGTAATTATTTGCAAGTTTAACTGGCATTGATTTTTCTTTATGAATCAAGAATTAAGCCTTACAAGGGAAGTTCCAGGGGCTTATATGCTTTTCCATGAGGCCTCTGAGATGATTCTAAGCAACTCCCTTTGACCACAAAGCTTACTATAAAGTTACAAATAAAGAATGGAGTGTCCCCATAATCAAAAGGCAAAACAAGACAGAGCCCACATTTCTGGTGTTGAGTCATAATAAATAAGTAACATATAGAGTCAAGGATTCTCAGATGAGATAAAGACTTCTATAATTTATAATTTTATAATTCATCCAGATTCGAATTTCACATCCTGAATTCCATTGGTTAGCATTTCAGGGTTCACTAAATCCCCCTCCTAGATTACATCTTCTCATCCTCATATACTTTATTCTTTATAAAAGGAAATGCCAAGCAGGAATATCTTTAGTCCCCTCCCCATTTGTCTGCACCGGATAGCATTAGAAAGATTTCTCCCCAATTGCTAATAGATTTGACAAAAGCTGGGTTTGAAGATTCTAGCCCAGGATATCAATAATAAAAGTCCCATTATCTGAGGAAGGGTCTGGGTTTAAGGCCCTCATCCCCATCCTTTGTCAAGTAGACCTGGCCAGGAAGTTCCTTTTGATATACAGGAAGAGGCCTTTTTATAACAAAGAAAATAAGTAGATATGCTGATTTTCAGGTGCCAGCCTCCCCCACAGTTTTTGTCTCTGACAGCCATCAGTACAGCTTCAAATCAGGTTTCATATAATTTCTGTTTTTATATAATTTCTGTGGAAACAAAATCCGATCACATCGTACAATGCCAAGCTGCTCCCCCAAGTAAGATCTTTTCCATGACTATGTCTAGCTTGTGAGGAGCTACTCCTCAAAACACAAGTAAAAAAATCAAAGTGAATGTTCTTTTGAGAGATGCAGCCTAACATCAAATACAGTATCCTCCTGGGGCACTGTTTTATTCTACTAAAATTACTTAATCCTTGATCAGGCTTCCCCACCTTCCTAAGTGGCACAGTGTGTTGGGCCTGGAGGTGAAAGATCTAAGTTCAAATCTGGCCTCAGACACTTAACAGCTGTGTCACTCTGGACGCACAGATTAACTCCTGGATGCACAGATTAACTCCTGGAAACCTTAGTTTCCTCATCTGGAAAATGGGCATCATAAGAGCATCTCTCTCCCAGGGTTGTTATAAGGATTAAGGGAGACAATATTTGTTAAGCACTTAGTAGAGTGTCTGGCACATAGGGGCTTAATCAAGTCTTGTTTCCTTCCTTCTTATCTCACAGAAAAGAGAAAGAACTGAAATGGAGTGTGGGATCCCATGGATCAAGCATTGCCTTTACCACTTTCCCAAATGGTGGACTGACATGTGGTGTTATAGGAAGACCCAGCCATGTATCTTATACTTTCCCCAATCACAAGAGATTTCCTTCCAAGCATTATCTGCTTTCATCTAATGGCCCAAAACCTAGCAATTCTTTCAGATTCATTAAGGACTAATTGATACCTTCACTTTTGAGTGATTCAATAGAAATATCTAGGCCTTCTGTGACTATTAATTGGAGCAGGATTACACTAACGATCTCAAATAAAAATACAAATGGCTTCAAGGGGAAAGTCCATTTTGCTCAGTCTATAAACCTAAAGTGAAAAACATTTTAATCCTGATTCTCAGTTTCCCACCAGTTATATTTTTGCCTTGACCTTCTCTAAGGGAAAGCAAACCAGGGCATCTTGAATTACTCATATGAAAATTTTAGACTGCTTGTCATATTTATGTAAGTCCCAACTAGAGTTAGAATTTTCAAGGCCAACATCTGATAGCTAAAGTCTCCAATTCTGACTACTCATCAGGTTTCATAAGAATCAGGAATCAAGCCTATTTCCACCGAGCATTAGAAAGCAAAACATCATAAGCAAATCCAGATTAAGTACAAAATATGAAACCTTGAAAATGAAAGGAGAAATAAACTGGAGAAACTAAAATGAGCTAAAAAAAAAAAAAAAAAAAAACAACCTTTCATCACCTTAAAAATAGCACAGAGAACCATTTGATTCAACAAATGCCTATCTACTATAGGCAAGACACTGTCCCACGCAAAAAAACAAGAGTTACATTCTACATCTATGTACAAAATCATTGAACAGCAAGTATTTATTAAGTGCTTACAGTTAAGTGAATTGAGGGGATTAGACAACAGGTGACCATGGGATTTGGGTGAACCACACTGACTCCATCTTGTGACTCAATTCTGAAGTTGGTTCAGTTCCTTTCTCTTCAATTATGGGTCTAGTCCAGGGGTGGGGAAGCCATGGCCTCAAGGGCACACGTGGCCTGATTCAGTCAAAGGGCTTCACTTGAGGACCTAGAGGGCCACAGGTTCCCCATCCCTACCCTAGTATAATTCCTGTCTTGTGAGAAAGTCAATTGGGAGAATTGGGAGAAAATCTTACTGCATTATTTGAATCTAATCCAGCTTAGCTGGGAAACTGGACCACTTCTATCTGCTCTTTAGAGACCCTTAACTAGGGACCTAGGTTATGCTTACCAGAGACCCAGTCAGATCCAAGGAGTTTTCTCACAATTGTGTATCTCAAGCAACCTCATATTTCTTATCTAGATTGATCAGTTATTGTTCCAAATGCTGCTTTGATTATTTACATTAATATATTTGATTATCTACTCCCTGGGGGGGAGCAGACCACCTCTTTTTCTAATTTCAGAGAATTGTACCTGTTCACTCTCCCCCTCCCAATTTGGAAAGTTCTTAATTTTTCATCCAATTAGAAATCAGATCACCTAAGTCTGTAACCTGGTTAATTGTTTTCTTTTAATTAATTGGTCTTACTTGATTGTTTTTTTATGTATAAAAATTGGTCTCCCCCTGGATTTTGGGTCCAGCGTCAAAGCCGAGGGGCCTGATCCCGGTTTCTTGAGCAATTGGCATGCATTGTTTAATAAATCACTATGCTCAGAAGCTCAAACCTTTGTTTCCTCACTCATTTCATCTTTCACTGGTCATACTATCTGCCAGATATTGTACTAAGGACAAGTGATACAAAGACAAAAAGTAAATAATCCCTGCCTTCAGGTAGCTGACATTCCAATGGAATAGCCAACAGGTACCCATGTAAGTCTATAAACAATACATAAAAAATGAATATAAGGTAGTTTGGGCAGGGGGTACTCCAGGAACTGAGAGGCCCAGGAAAAGCTTCATGAGGAAAGTTGATCAGTCTTACAGAAGACCAAGGATTCCCAGATATAAGGAGAGGGAGGAATGCATTGCAGGGCCAGCCAGGATAAAAGGATAGAGGGGAGTGTAAAGTATTGTCAATACAGAGCATTGAGTAGGCCAGTGTGTCTGGAACACAGAGGGCAAAGAAGGTAGTAAAGTATGAAAAGAAAGGTTAGGGAGGTCCAGGTTGAGAAAAGCTTCATTTTTCAAAACAGAGGAGTTGATATTTTAATCTGAAGTGCCTTCATGTTTCCATAATTATGACCCTGGACTCCAGCTGGTGAGTAGTCACTTGGGTTTGCCCCCTCTTGGGCTTTCTACATTTTGTGGCTATTTTCCTACCATGACACCTGGGGTCCAGGCTCTACCTCCAACTCAGACTCAAACCCCATCCTCTCCCAAGCTCTTAGTTCTAAATCCAAAATCAAATCAATACTTCCATTCCTAGAAAAGTCATTTGCTGTATGGCTCCAATAACCATTTCCTCCTAGTTTTCTCCCCAAAGCACCCTTTCCTGGCCACTACTCTCAGATATGTGTTGTGTTTCCCCATTAGAATGTAAACCCCTGGAGGACAGGAGATATCTTGTTTTCTTGCATTTGTATCCCAACTATTAATGTGGTGCTTGGCTAGTAGTAATTACATAATACATGGTTTTGTTTTGTTTTTTCCATTCCTTCATTCAACAGAGAGCTACCAGAACTTGTCGTAGAGAGTTAAGGTGATCAGAGGTACATTTCAGGAAACTCACTTTGGCAACTGTGTGAAGGAGGGATAGAAGGGTTAGGTTTGAGGTCAAAAGATCAATGAGGAGACCTCCTCAATGGACCAGGCAGGAGGTGATGAAGGCCTGAATTCGAATTATGGCTGTGTGAGCAGAGAGGGGAGAACAAGCTGAAGAGCTTCCGTGGAAGGAGAAATCACAGGATTGGGTCATGGATTCAACAGGCGACCTGAGGGAGTAAATAGTCAAGAAAACCACCATGGTAGCAAACCCATGTTACTACAAAGTTGGTGATGCCCAAGCCTATAAAAAACAATTTCAGAAGAAGGGAGGATTTACGGGGAGAAAGATATGAGATCTGCTTCGGGCAAGGTGAATTTGAGATGCCCACAGGACGGCCAGCTGGAAATGTCCAACAGGCAATTTGGTGAGGCTGGATTAGAACTCAGCAGAAGGATTAAAACTGAATGACTAGGGGCGGCTAGGTGGCTCAGTGAGTAAAGCTTTGGCCCTGGATTCAGGAGGACCCGAGTTCAGTTCCGGCCTCAGACACTTAACACCCACACAAAAAAAAAAACTAGCCATGTAACCTTGGGCAAGTTACTTAACCCCAACTTCCCTCCAAAAAGGCAAAAAACAAACAAACAAACAAACAAACAAACTGAATGACTAGTGAATACATGGTGTCCCTTGTGGGGGGTCAAGTCATCCACACAGAGATGACAACTGAGCCAATACAAACATATATAGGATGACTAATGATGGGGAAAATCAGATTTCACGTAGGAGACCCCACCTGAGCTGTGCTCAGAGGAAGCGAGGCATTCTAAGAGAGAAAAAAAAAGTGTGCTCCAGATACTACAGGGGCAAAGCACAAAAGCAGGATTCATGAAGAAAAGTTAACAGGTCAGTCAGACTAGAACAAAGAATTTGTGAAAGACAATAAAATTAAATAAGATGGAAATGTAGGCAGCAGTTTCACCATTAGGGCTGCTAGGTGGTGCAGTGGATAGAGCAGGCTTAGAATCAGGAAGACTCATCTTCATGAGTTCAAATCCAGCCTCAGATATTTACTAGCTGTGTGACCCTGGGTAAGTCACTTAACCTTGTTTGCTTCAGCTTTCTCATCTGTAAAATGAGGAAATGACAAAACTACAGCGACAACCACACTGCCATACCCAGGATGGCTGCTAGCACAGGTTCTTAGATCTGCTTTACTAGAAAAGACAGCTGTTTAAGGGGTCAACAATCTTTTTTAATTATATTCACTAGTTCAGGGGAAAAGTCAGTACCCTGAACTTCAGAGAAAATACAAGTAAAGAAATAAAGACAAACAGATAGAGTTTCTGTCTGAGAAATTAGCACTCATCAACAGACAACTGTCTGACCAAGGCAATACATACATAGCTATGAGACAGAAGTGGGGGGGGGCCCCTTAATGGCTACCCAGAGTTTCATCTGGTCAAATCACAAGAACACTCTTCCAATGAGTGAGCCCCAAAACAAAGTGCTAACCTCAGAGTATATATACCCTTTTTAGAGCCAGAGGGCATCACAACCCTCCTGACTCAGTGCCTAATCAGAAATTAACAAAAGGTGTCCTTCCTAAAAAGCTTTCTTACAAGCAATCCTCCCCTAAATAGGCTCCATGTGAGGCCTATTAATGGACTGGGAAGATCTTATATACCATTAACATTACACAAACCATTCTAGGATCTTTGCCAAAGAAACCCAGATGGGGACATGAAGAACCAGACATGACTGAAATGACTTCACAACAAGTCTCCCTACAGAAGTCTTTAATGAACAGGCAGATTTCAGAAAAACCTGGAAAGACTTATATGAACTGATGTGAGTGAAGTGAGCAGAACCAGGAGAACAGGGTACACAGTAACAGTCACAGTGTATGATGACTGACTTTGATAGACTTAGTTCTTCTCAGCAATGCAAGGATTGAAAACAGTTCCAAAAGACTCATAATGGAAAATGCCATCCACATCCAGAAAAAGAAATATGGAGTCTGAATGCAGATTGAAGCTTACTATTTTCTTTTTTTGTTTTATGTTTTTCTTTCTCTTGGTTATTCCCACTCATTCTAATTAGTCTACACAACATGACTAATGTGATATGTGTTTAACAGGAATATACATGTAGAGCCTATATCAGATTGCATTATGTCTTGGGGAGGGGGAGGGGAGGGAGAGAGAAAAATTAAAACTTAGGGAAGTGAAAGCTGAAAACTAAAAATAAATAAATTAACTTAATAAAAAAAAATTTTTAAGTCTTTAAATGTCAGGCTGAGGAGTTTGTATTTTCACCTGGAGGCATGGGCAACCAGTGAAGCTGTTTTGGGTGGTGGGGTTTGAGTATCAAGGGGACATGGGGAGATCTGAGTTTTAGAAATGCCAACATTGCAGCTACATGGAAGATGGACTGGAGCCAGTAAAGACTGAAGGCAAGATCAGTTAGGATCTAGGTAAAAGATGATGAGGGTATTGGGCGGCTAGGTGGTGCAGTGAATAGGCCCTGGAGTCAGGAGGATCTGAGTTCAAATCCA
The DNA here is from genome assembly GCF_028583685.1 of Petaurus breviceps papuanus. Lineage (NCBI taxonomy): Eukaryota > Metazoa > Chordata > Mammalia > Diprotodontia > Petauridae > Petaurus > Petaurus breviceps. The sequence continues at coordinate 940,445 of NW_027186303.1, forward strand.
GCCTCAGATGCTTAACACAAAAACTAGCTGTGTGACCTTGGGCAAGTCACTTAACCCTAATTGCCCTCCAAAAAGCAAAAAAAAAAAAAGATGATGATGAGGGTATGGACTAAGGTAAAGAGAAGGGGATGGAACTGAGAGGTATTGAAGTGCAACTGGCTGGATATCAGGGAAGGGGGATGAGAGAGAAGAGCCAAGAGGCATCAGCGGAAGGATGGTAGTGTCAACTACATAACTGTGCTTTACAAAGGTACCTAACCTGTTTGTCACCTTCCTTGGATTAGCTTCTCTTTGAACTCTATTTTCGTTCTTTGACCTCCTTGGAGTATATGACCAACAGTTGCATGACCAGATCAGAGACAGAGGAGAAAGTTCCCATAAAGGCCAAAATATATAAACAGGACTCTCTGTGACTTGAAAAAATGGTAACACATTGGATGCTCCCACCAAATGAGTAACAGCTGAACAAAGAGGTATTTGAATATAATGGAATATTATCACAATGTAAGAAATAGTGGAATTCAATGAAAGGTGGGAAGCCTTGTAGGAGCAAGCAGGACCAACAAAATATACACAATGACCACGGAAACATAAAGGAACACAATAAAAAACCATCAGAATTCAGTTCCACACAATCCATGACCAGTATTGACCCAAGAAAACTGAGGATAAAATGTCTCCCTGCTCTCAGTGGAGAGGTCATGAGCTATGAGGACAGATAGGATCTGGGACAGACGGCAGAGTCCAACCACCTCATTTACGAGATGAGGAAACTGAGGGTGAGTGAAGTAGAGTGATTTTTAAAAGGCCATACATGCGGCAAACATGTGGCAAATGGAAGTCAGAATTCGAAGACAAGTCTTTCAATGCCAAAGGCAGCCTTCTTCCCATTATACACACTTCCTCCCAGCCCATATGATTCATGAGACTTTTTGTTTTGCTTAACTATTACTTCTTTTATAAGCCAGGGTATTCAATAAGAGCTCCATTTTTTTATTATTTTAAAAAAGAAAACTAGTTCAAAAGTTTATTCTGCCTTAAAAAATAAATCTTCCCAAAGAGAAATGTTAGCCATCTTAATGGATCACCACACCCAAAGCAGAGTAACAAGAAATCCTTTTTTGAGTCTGACAGGCATAAGATGGAATGTTTCTTCCCATTACACAAGAAAATCGTACAGCCATCATCTGTTTGACATTTATTGCTAATGTGACACACGCACAAGGAAGCGTGGAGAAAAATACAGTTCATTCTCTGTTCAATCCAATAGACTTTTTTTTAAAGCCTTTGAAAATTTATAGGAACGAAAGAAAAAAAGATTATTTTTCTTCTTCTAAAACAGAATGTCTTATAGCTTTGAGACCATTCTCATCAAAGAAATAACTTGTCCGAGGTCACAAAGGTCATCAGTGGGTAAACCAGGATTTGATCACAGACCTTGTCATTCCAAAGCCAGCCCTCATTCAAATAGAATAAGATGTTCTCTTTGGAACATTTTGGAAGGGTTATAGCATCTCTTCTCAATCATCTGCTCCAGAATCAAAAGGGGTTAGAGGGGAATCAATAACGAAATTGTTAATGTTCTTTGGGAAAAGGAAATATCAAAATGAACTTATAAGGTCAGATTTGGGTAAGATACTCAGTTTTTTATCCCAGTTTGGCAAAAGCAAGTTACAAGACTTAGATCCTTTGTCATTATTTTAATACAAAGATCTTTATTAGTTCTGGCATTGATCACACCTTAGCAGCAGCTAGGTGGCTCCACAGTGCACAGAGTACTGGACCTGTTGTAAGAAAAACCTGGGTTCAAATTCAGCCTTAGATACTTACTAGCTCTGTGACCCTGGGTAAGTCACTTAGCTTCTGTCTGCATTAGTTTTAAACTTTATAGTACTATATAATGTTAGGAATACACCTAAAAGGGGAAATATGATCACAAACATCTAGCATGGGTCCATCATGAACAAATCTGACCAGATTCCCTGTGTTTCCTTTTGAGAGCATTATATTCCGGTGTGAATGATGTGAATGCTGTGTGTCTAGAGTGTTTGATAAATTATCTCATATTCTTCTCATGGAGAACATGGGGAGATGTGGACCAAACAGTACCATAATTGACTGGAATCAGAAGTGGCTGCACAACAGAAGGTCTCTAGTAGAGCACCCTAGTGATGGATCTATGCCATTTAACATCTTTATCAATGACCTGGATTAAGGCAGAAATGGCACATTCATCAAATTTGAAGAAGACATTAATTAATCTGAGAGGAGAGAGAGTCAGGATCCAGAAGGCTCTTGATAAGCTAGAAAACTGGACTTGAAAATGAAATTCAAAAAGGATAAATGTAAAATCTTGCACTTGAAAAGTCAATGGCATAAGAACAAGATAGAAGAGGCTTGGACAGACAGCAATCTGTCTGCAGATCTAGAAGATTTAATGGACTCATGATGAGTCATGGCAGCAGCCAAGAAAGCTACATTAAGAGAAAAGGTTCAAGCAATAAGGAGATTGCAATCCTGCTCTACTCTGCCCCAAGGAGGTCAGACCCTACCTAGAATATGGTGATTGGGTCTGGGTATCCCCAACATTTAACACAACATTAATAAGCTGGAAAGGATCCAGAAGAGGGCAGAAAGAATGGGGAAAAGCTTTGAGGCCATGTGATAAGGGTATCATTTGAAGGAATCAGGCACGTTGAGGCTGAAGAAGAGAAACCTCAGGGGGGACATGAAAGCTGTTTTCAAGTATTCAGAGAAGGGAAAAGAAATCCTCCGTATGATCCCAGACTGAAAAACTAGAAACAATGGGTAGAAATAGTTAATGAACAAATTTAAATCCTCATAACAACCAAAACACAGCTAGGCAATACCATAGTGTACAAAGTACATGCCTGAAGTCCGGAAGATTCATCTCTGGGAGTTCAAATCCAGCCTCAGACACTTACTAGCTGGGTGACCCTGGGCAAATCACTTAACTCTGCTTGCCTTGGTTTCTTCACCTCTAAAGTGAGCTGGAGAAGGAAATGGCAAATTATTCCAGTATCTTTGCCAAGAAAATCCCAAATGGGGTCACGAAGAGTTTGATGTGACTGAAACAACTGAACAACAACAAGACGGTCAGAAAATGGAATGGGCTACCTCAAAAGAGACTTGGAGATGTTCCAGAAGTGCCTGGGAGGTCAGAATATCTACAGATGTTCTGTAGCAGGATTTCCTTTTAGTTAGGGGTAGGACTAGACAGGCATGGAGCTCCCTTGCAATACTCCAGTTCTGGGACACTGGGACGGACACACACACACACACACACACACACACACACACACACACACACCAAGGTGGAAAGTCTTTTATCCTTGCCATTTCTATTGGAGCCAAGGCAGGACAAATTATATACAAAACTCCTAAAATGTTTTGTGGTAAAGTATTTTAAATAAGAGTTGAAAGCTAACAGAATTTGAAATTAAGTCTTAAAAATTAAAAGATCATCCTCTCTACCTAAACTGTAATATGGTATAGTGGAAAGGGCACCCGTCTGAAAGTCAGAAGACCTGGGTCCCATTCATGGCTCTAAATAAGAAACTGGCTTAATCCCTTACCTTCACTGAGCCTCAGTTTCCCTACCTGTCAAATGGGAATCCTAATACTTGCACCACCTATCCCACAGAGCTAGTGCAGGTCCTACTGAAATCCTACAGAAATAAGTCATGATTCACAGCTATTTGAGAACAAGTTACTTAACTTCTCGGAGGCTGAACTTCCTTATCTCTAAAATGGAACAGTAAAAACACAACGAACTTCACACTTGAGAAATGGAAGTATATACAAGACATAGCGTAACAGATGGCAATTACACTGACTTTTGCCTATGGTATTTGTTACGTCACTCAGACATTTTTCAAAGCTCACTACTCTCTACAGGACACAGGCTAGGGATGTTGGGAGGAATGCATTGGGACTAGGTAAATGTGAATGTGGTATTACAGGAAAAGCCCTGGTTTTGGCATTAAAGGACCCAATCTCAAAGCCCTGTTCAGCTCATTACTATCTGCTTGACCTGGGCTATCGGATGAGATGACTTCTGGGATAGGAACAGTATCCTAACCTCTTCCCTAATATAGGTTAGGTTAGTTTTTCTTTAAAAGGTATTGATTCTAATCTTCTCCCCTCTTCCTCAAAGTCTAACAATGGAATAAATGATAAAGCAAGTATAAAAAATGTTTTAAATATAAATAGATGAATGAATAAATAAATGAGCTAAAGTAAATAAAGCATTGGAACTTTCCCTGAAATTTGGTTGGTTCAGAGAACTTAGGGCTCATAACACTGACATCACTTTCTACATCAGCTAAATACAGAACAACAATGTGGACCTGAGGAGGGCTGGTAGGTCCCAATGAGCAATGCAAGGAAGGGAGCTTTGCTCAGCTGAATATACTCATGGTGTCCTCAATGTCTATCTGAACCTATCTAGAGATAGGATTCACCATTATCAGCACCCAAAAAAGAAGAGAACCAAATGAAGGTCAAGACAAATTACATCTAAGCAAAAATTGCTTTGAATATCCTTCTCCTTTTAATGTTAAGCAAATCTTTTGGTTACCCATTGAAGGATTTATGCTTGTCCCATTTTGTTCCAATATCAAACCTAGATTACCAGAGGTCTAACCAAGTCAGGGCCCAAACCAGAGCAACCTCCAAGGTTCCTCCCAATTCTTTTTTTTTTTTTTTTATTGAGCAATCAGGGTTAAGTAACTTGCTCAAGGTTACACGGCCAGTTATTTCTGGGTGTGGTGCTGAGTGTCTGAGCCCGGGATTCGATCTCCAGGTCGTCCCAACACTGGAGCCGGTGCTATTACTCGCTGAGCCACCTGGCCGCCCCTAGTTCCTCCCAATTCTAAATCTATATTTTCCTCTAAGCAAATCATTGTACCTAGGATGAAGGGATTGGCTGTGTATACCATTTGATATGACCATCAGGCTTATAATTTCAGAGATCAAAGGAGGAAAAGGACCTATATGTATAAAAATATTTATGGCATTTTTCTTGTTACAGTAAAAAAGTAAATTAAGGGGATACCCATCAATGGAGGAGTGGCTAAATAAATTATGGCATACAAAAATAAAGAAATACTATTGTGCCATAAGATGATGAAAGGGATGATTCCAGAAAAACCTGAGAAGAGTGGTATGAACTGATGCAAAGCAGTTTATATAATAATACCAACACTCTAAAGACAGACAGCTTTGAAAGACTTTTATCAATACCATGACCAATTATGGTTCAAAAGAAATATCTTACCTATTTCCTGCTAGACAGGTAAAGGACTCAAGATACAGAATGAGACACATTTTTTGACAAGGCCTATATGGGAATTTGTTTTGATCGATTCTGCGTACTTGTTAAAAGAGTTTTGGTTTTGCAATTGGGGTGGAGAGAAGATGAGAGATAAAGTTCACCTTCCCACCACTACACCCCCAAAAAAGAAAAGAACCAAATTTCACAGAAACCAAAATTACTTTGAAAGGTACATGCTGAATTATACTGCGTATCTATAACTTTTAATTTATTACTATTTAAAGATAATTCATATTTATTATATGTACATATGATAACAGCAAGCTTTTTGTAATAGAATCCGCATTTGTACCCAAGTACAAATAGATAAGCCTTCTAGCTGCTCTCTGATTCATGGCTGGCAAACAACTCACAGACAGGGAGCTTCACTCAGCTGAAGCAATATACATCATCATCATCATCGTCGTCGTCGTCATCATCATCATCACCATCATCATCGTCATCGTCATCATCATCATCACCATCATCAATAAGCATTTATCAAGCACTTACTGTGTCCCAGGCACTGGGCTAAAGTAAGCTCTGGAGACAACAAGAAAAGAAATGATCTCAGCTCTCAAAAATCTCATTCTAATGAGAGAGAAAATGTAAATAACCATGTACATACCAATTAGTCACAGTGCAAATGAGAGGCTGTTGTTGTTTGACTCCAGGTGGAAAAGAAAGGAAGAGAAAGGGAAGAAGAAAGAAAAAGAATGGAAGGAAGGAAGGAAGGAAGGAAGGAAGGAAGGAAGGAAGGAAGGAAGGAAGGAAGGAAGGGAGAG